>NW_019214560.1:0-108394 GCF_002532875.2 Varroa jacobsoni
AATAGAAAAAAGTATCATAACATTGTTGTAAGTTCGGCTCAAATTTGAATAGGTATTTGGTGTTTATTCCAACTTCGAATCCCTTTTGTAGCTTCGATCCTCCGAAAAATGTACGCCATCCGAATTTTGTTTCGAACGTATTAGATATTTTTCTATCTGTTTCTATTAAACCCAATCTATTCATTGACTAAAAGCTTCATTGTAGGAAACACCACAATATTAGAGTAATTTAGTTTTCCGGCAATGGTGTTTAGCTTTTTATCTAGTTGAAGTACCTGTAGAGTGAATAGCCTTCAAAAAAAATAGCATCCTGCTCATCACGTTGGATAGCTACACGCCGTTATACTGACTTACCTTCTTTAAAATAAATAAACAAATAATGCCCATTTACAGAGAGAGATTCCTATCGATACTAATACAGTTCATTCTTACTCCCACTACGCTGGGCCAGATCTCGTGTGTACCAACCGAGCATTTCACTACTACATCGTCATGGCGATCGTTTTCGTACTTAACGATATATTCATTTGGCGAACTTTGCCTTTGATAAATCACTGTTTCTGTTTAGCATTGGCAGGAAGCGGACAGCTGGCCGCATTCATCATTAGACAACGAGTCAGCTTCCTGTTTTTGTGCTGTCCGTCAGTACGGTCGGTATCACTTGACGCTTTCGGCAACTGTTGCCAGGAGTAACAGCTGGACTCGCCAAGAAACCATTGTCCTTTCATAACCATAGCTTTACAAGTAAACATAACCCTATATTTTACATACGAGTTATCAACAGATTCCGGAAAGACAACCCCACAAAGTGGGCGCACTCGATCATCGAGTACTGGCTGTACATGTACAAATATGAATGGGTCGTCAGACATTTGACCGTTTCGAATTCTAGCTTCGAAACAGGCTTAGCGTTTCGCCAGACGCCATTACCTGCTAAAAGTAGAGCAAAGGCAGTCAGCCAATGAACATTATATGGACGCTAGCACAATGCAGTTTCTGTCCTGACTTTCCAAGGCCTAGTCTTCTTTGCAAGCACTGTGGCCATTTGAAAATTTCCTTAATACAACTTTTAGCCTTAAATGAAACAGGTGACAACAATAGCATGAAACGTATCGCCGCTGCTTACTTGTCCTATGGCAATTTTGCGAGCGAGCTCCGTCGCCGACTCTAACAGCAGCGGATTCCGTGGCGGTGGAAGCGGTGAAGGCCGAGTTGGTTCAGCTAAACTAAACACGGCATTGATCGACCAATCCATACACATTCGAAGGGAACGCATTTCCACTGCCACTTAACACTTGCTACCACCTGCTAACTTATGGTAAACTTGTCTAATAGTATATAGACGATGTCGCTTTTCGATCGTCAGTGTGATTTTCCAGATGCTGACGTCTTTCAGAGTGCAGCAGTAGATCAGAGGCATTAAATAGTGATCGGCCGCACGTTTTTCGCTAGACAAATCACGCTCGTTCCATTGTGCATCGCCACGTGAGAAACATCAAAGAAAGAGAGAGAGAGAGAGAAAGAGAGAGAACGAACGTGCGGCAGGGAGAGAGACAACAGACTCGATGTTCATACACGCATAACAATATGATACCATAAGTTGTTTTTTTTTTTATTACGTCCAGTGCTGTCAGACTTCGTAAAAAGCGAGCAACAAGTAACTTGAATGAACTATTCTATATCGGACATCAATAGGACTTCACAAGACGAAGCTAGTAATGACCGGTGGCGGTAGTTCGAGGCGTCAGTTATGTGAAGACCATTAGTTGGGAGAATCTACGACTAGCAACTGGATGTACTGCTAATATAATACTTTTCGTCGAAATCGTACTATATTAGCAATGGCGCGTTACATCAAGACACAGCATCGACTAGCGACGACGAGCTCAGAGGGCAGAAGGCCACCAAGCAGCACTATCAGCGGCAGCGGCAGGGCGACGACAGGACACAGTTTAATAACAGCACGACACTCGTCAAACGCCGATGACGCCTATGGCTTGCGACCGCAGAGCGATCGACGAGCTACAACCACTATCAGCCGGCGCCGTCAGACAGTTCGTTGGCGCTGTTCACGACGCGACTGCGACTACACGAGGAGGTGGAGAGGACCCGAACGAAAGGAAAGGGCACGAGTTAGCGGATTCGACTAACACAATGGCGGGTTTTCATGGCCTTGCCGGAAGCGTATAGCAGCTTCTTATCGTATCGGATTATTGGAATTGAAGGATTGTTAGGTTGTTAAGTTTGCTAAGGCGGTAATAGGGTATTGTGCGACTAGCTCACTATGTGCTAGGCTAATTATGGAAAGGGTAGATGATAAATTAATAGGAAAGGTACACTCGGCAAGGTGTCTAACATATATAGGAAGTAACATGAGCCACCATGACATTTTGTGGATGGATTGTGAAACGCATCGTAAAAATGAAGCGCCTGTTACGCTGTTTAGCCGCGGAGACGAATCTAGCCAGGCTTTCTTTCGAAGGCAACTGTTTCGAGGAGCGAAAAATGATCCTTGAGACTGATTGTCTGTGTGGGCAACGTAGCTGGAAGGCAGATAAGCAGAGCTAGCATTTCGAGTAGCATATATTATTGACTAAGGCTGTGTTCGTTGAAATTTGTTCAATGAAATTATAGGCAGAGTTTCTTAGAGTCACTGTAAGGTATTCTTGGCTAAAAAATTAGAAAATATCGTCGTTAGAGGCTAATTAATACGAACTGCAGGACGTTCTTTATAGCTGTACCCTTCACAGTCCGCCCTTTCCCCGTGATGAGAATATGTGTGCGCGCCTGCTTACAGAAGCCCGCTAACCCGCCACTGTTACCTGCCAAAATATTGCAGCACTGAGGAAACAGGTCAGATAGTGGATTTCGTGTGCTGTTTCTGCCAACTTCTTTCTTCATATCCGTCGTGTGCCATTGATTTCATTTGAAATCATTGTTCCTCCCGCAGTTACGGATACCTGCTACTGTGATAACGGTCGTGTCAGACACCAGCTCAAAGTACAGCTCCGTACGTTATTCGGGCTGTGGCCCGCGTCAATGGCTAGATCCAGAGAGCAAGTGGGCCAGTATCTGAGTGCGTTCGAAACCTCCTCCAAGGAAGAGAAGACGTCCGGGCACTGAAGCTGCAAGTCCGGCATCATTGAAGTGCCAGGAAGAATAGTGCGTGCAAAAATCGAAACGACTCTTGCGGTAACAACAACAAGTCCGGTGCACTGCTACTACGGTGACGGCGATATCGCTGCACGTTGGCAGCGTCGACGGCAGAAAGAAGCAATCATGCCGAACCTGCTAGACTTGCCAGACGAACTCGTCGGCTTGATACTTCAACACTGTTTGTCGAGGGACGTTCTCGCAGTAGCTAATACTTGCTCTCGGTTGTGCAAAGTGGCCAACGATGTTTTCCTTTGGTAGGTGCCCACACTTGACAGGTACACTACAATAAGCAGCTAGAGATTCAAAGGTACATGCTCCGACTTTATGGCCCGATTTGTCCGAAATTCTTTGGTTAGCCGACCAGTCTTTCGTTGGACTTCTGCTAGAACTATGCGGGCACCCCCCTTCATTGGTCCGCTTAGTGGCTCGTTTTCTAGTCAGCAACACTTTCGGCTTTGAGAATTCAACTGGGTCATTAAAGTCAGCTATCAGCTGACTGCCGTAAACGCAATTTGATACCATTGACTAAACCATACTATAGTTACAGTTAAGACACGCAACTTTCGATAACAAGCTATGTCGTCACCGCTAACTTAGGGTTCGTAACTGAAACATCTTTCATATAAAAATGACCGGCATTTTCGGAGAGAGTTTTGTTACATAAAAAATAATGGCGGAATATTTAGAATTCCTTTTGCATGTGTAGTAAGCTAAGGCATGTGAGAAAGCGTTCAGCGTCTTGCATTACAGGAACGCCAATCGCAAATAATTTTAAACTCTCTACATGTTTCAACATTGATGTGTTTAATACCTGACGTAACTTTGCAAAATTGGGTATTGCTTCTGACGACTAGCCAGACAAGGACAATTGAATGAAAATTTCTAATCGTTCAACTTTGCCTCAAATTATATTATTTTCGAAAGTTCATAAAGGTAAATATGATATGGGGGCTGTGTTGCGTCGGAGGACCGAATCTATTTAGACATAGATATATGTGACTATAGAAGATGAACTTGCGAATCATGTACAAAGCTTTCGTAGAGATGTGTCATCTGAAAACATTTCCTGAAACCTACCATAGCTCACAATAGTCAATGCATCCAGTGCTGCCGTACTGGGTTTCTGAACATCGTCCCTTTCGATACGAAACTACTCGGATTCTATGACTTCTACTATCGTCGTCTTTTGGTACGGAGCAATGTTAAGCTAGACCGTATTGTCCTGGTGTTCCCGTACGCAACTGTTCGATTTTGTAGGACAAACCAGGATACAATTGAGTATCAGTAAAAGAAAGCGATGCATTTGCAAACCAACCCGTTACTTTGATAGCGCTCTTCTTAGCAGGGGACGTCAGTGGACACTTAAGAAGTGATCTATCTTAAAAATAGCGAATTATCTACTGCTGACGAAAGGGTTAGATTTCTGTAAAAGCTTCTCTGACAAGCAAGGATCATCGATTTGTACACTGTACAAACAGCAGAAGGAGCTGTTTTCTATTGTCAACGAATAAAATAGGGAATTATGGGTACGTGCAGTGGCATGTGTGTAAACGTCCCTAATGCACTCGAGAAGTCGACATAATCGGAACTACTCACAACCGTCCGCCACTATGTAGGAGCACTAGGTCATATAATAAAGGCAACCCGAAGAAAAAACGTTTACTATTTTACATTCAGCCTGCTGTCTTTGAAGACCCTTTGCTAGACAGGGACAGCAAGTTGCTTCTATCGGTACGAGCTTGCCTTATGCATCACTGTATCAAACGTACGGTTAAGAGCGAAGTTGTTTCAACCTTAAAAACTTTCTATTCTGTGACAACCAAACAATCCAACTATTGTTTTGCTTCAATCTCTTTTAGATCAAGAGACATTGCATTAGTGTGTAGGCTGTTAGTTTTCGTACGTTTTGTGTATTTTTGTATTCGTCCGCAACGTAATATCATCAAATATAGATATAGAAAAAAAATGCCATCGAATGAGCTGTCAAAAAAGCGTTGACCATTTTCTAGCTAGATAACCCTGAAATTATATATTTCGGGTAACGTCAGTCACGTTGGGTCGGCTGGTTTGTTGGCGTCATTTGAGAGCTGAAATGATATTGGCTTACAATTGTTCGAGGGTCGTTATTTAAAGCTTAGATGAAGCGAAAATTTCAGTAAAAAATTGTTATATTAAACCACTTTCTTACAGAGCACAAATGCGTTCCAGGTTCATGAAAATGAACGCTACTTATGGTCAAGATATATTATCAGAAGAAACGGTCCCACGACGGTTCTATTGCTCTCGCTTTGGAAATTTTGCTGTGAAAAATACTCCTCGTAGGGGTCAGCCAAAGACGATGAAATGACCGCCGAAATTGAGCGAGACGGTGACGCAAGACGCGCAAGACGCGTGAGTAGCCATCCATGATTGCCAAACGGTTTTAGACAAGTTGAAGCTCGACATTTGAATTGACGCAAGGGAACTTACTGAATCGTGTTTCTATCTGCGACGCCCTACAGAAACACAATAAGATCAAGCTGTTTTTAAAACGCTTGATTATGGATTATCTGAAATATATGATTTTACGGTCACCTGGTGAGGAAACGGTTTTTTTTTGACAAAGTCGTTCATATATGATAGTAATGTGCAAATAAAGAAAAATTATGGCAAAGCCATAACTGGCGTCAAGGAAAATGGTACTATACGTTTCGTACGATTGAAGAACGATCCTGCGTAATAGGTTGAAACTGTCTTAAAGAACGATTCATTTGGACCTCTACCGTCAACAACTAACAGGAAGCCACTGACAAAAAAGCCATTACAATTTACATATAAGAGGTGTCGAAAATTCAGGGAACTTGAATTCAGGGACAATTTGAATATGTACGTTATATAGCCCGGATCATGCACTACCATTACTACAATCTCTTTTAGCCTCTACATAACTACTAATAGTGATACTAGTTTCAACAAGAGGATGTAATAATCGGTGATTACAGTTTTTTGTCTAAAAATTACAAAAGCTCCGTAGTGCTGGAATGATGGTGATTAGGAAAACGGCATGATGTCATCGATCTGTATTCAACTTAGTAATATTGTTTTTTTTCGGCTTGAAAACCGTTACTACTTTTTCGACTATATATATATATATAACTAAAATTATTAAAAATTATCAAAAACTAAAATGATGATTACATAGCATAATATAATATTTGAAATGCTTCAATATTTACAGTTTTTACTTGGAATTACTGTTGTAAAAAATGGTTTTTCTCTTAGTTTTAAGTTACTTTGCATGTATTAATCAACAAGGAATATGTTCAAGCTTTAAAAATATATGCAAGTTGTCTTGGGTAGAAACGTGTAAGCTGACCGATTTCAATTGAATTGTCTCCGCCGTGTACAACAGTCTTTATGAAGCTACTGGGTCGGGCTTGGCCCTCCAAACTGGCCTTCGAGTAAGATTATTACACTCACATGCGTCGGCTGACTTTGTGCCGCAAATAAATGAATGTGTCTCCGGGAAGATTCCCTCGAGCATTGGGCCGTTCGAAGGGTTTCGTACTAGTTGTACAGCAAGTAGTCTATTTAGAGCAGACCGGTTGCCTCTTGTAATCCTAAGTGGCTCATGCGCGTGTTGCGCGGTAGGGGGCGGCCTATACGTGAACCGTATAACGCTCCCGTTGCTTTAGTCATCAGAACCGAACTAAACATCGTCTGCCCTTAGAGGAACAAGCTAAGCGTATGCGGGGGTATATTGACAACGCTCTGTCGTAAATTTCTATTTTGGGGGATTGTTCCGACAATATTTTCTCGGTATTTTCGTGTTGTAGGTCGAGGAATAGGGGCAGGACACATGCGAGGGCTTGTGAGAAAGGCTACGCACGCACATGTCAGGATCGCACTCGGCATAAGATGGCTTTTTGTTTTGTTTTAGTCGCACAGCACGACCGGGGGGTTTGTCTATATGTTTGATTTAAGAGATTATGGCTATCGGATTATGAGTATAAAGTCGGAATCAGATTCGAATAGACACGATCAGTGTGCTCCGAATCTGAACAATTTAAGTGCGAATACGCAGAGAATTAAAAAAAGATCTTTTCTGTAACTCCTTCATTAAGAATAGATAATTATCAACATTGATCATTGTAAATTATTGCAACAAAATACATTTTTTTTAATGAGTGTTTCACGCATATTTCCTTTACAACGTTTCTTCTTTATTTTGAAACAGCACACCATAAATAAACTCTTCGGTTCATTTGCAGCTAACGTACTTCGTTCGCTAATGAGCTAAGACGTCCCTTATAATAATCCGCTAATTTTAAATATAGAGACCTAATTTTACAGGGTTCATAATTGTATCTTTTGTAAATTGCAAACTATATTCACCATTTCAGGCAGCATTTGTGTGAACGCGAATTAGCGGCTTCCGGCCTACAGCTCGAAATGCCTTTGACAAAGCCAGCGCTTGTGAGGCCAGAGGCAGGATCATCATCGGCAGCGAGTGGCCTCGATTCATACAGATGTGATGGCTGCCTCTCTGACCTAACCTTTGGAAGCACGAAGTACAGGTACCCACCACCGATGCAGTTTCCTCCTTCAAATTGTTCCCCAGACAGTCAGCAGCATGACTACCAATCGAGAGAAGGCTGTTCTGGGGGTCATTCGTTGTCCGCTCACCAGCGCGAGCAGCAGATGACAGTGGAGCATTTGAAGAAGCGTCTGCAGCGCCTCCATCGGGTTTTACCAAAGGTCGCGCCTTGCAAGACATGCAAACAGCTTACCTGTCTACAGGAACCGTTCTGTCACGAGAACCGGGTAGGTGCGCAAGAGCGCTGCTAAAAATAGCGTCTCTTTTGACGACATAGTGGTAATATATCTTGATTAACAAATTGAAACACCCAAGTCACGTTGCGTTTCTGCTATAACAATTATTGTAAAAAAAACCTGATTATAAAAAACCTCAAATTTTCTAAAGGTTGTATTGGACGTTGGATCGAAAACGACATGGTGTCTGGGTCCTACTACGATGTGGCAGAAACATCCTTCTGTAATGCTTGCCGATTCTCGTGGCCACTGTCTGCCATGTGAATTCGCTGAACGCCTGAAACCGCAATCAATGCTCTTCACACGTTTTCACGGTGGATCTATTGCCCGACCGCACGCACATGCACACTCGCATGCCCATCATGCACACGGACATTATCAGGCTCTACTGATGCTGCCACACCATTATGCTGCGGCGACAAGCGTCCGAGCGCCACATGAGAACCTAGCATCATCGTTTGCCAACTTGCGTATTGAGAGCAGAAGTAAGTAAGACTACGGGAACGCCTTGTGGTTAACTCGGCAGAGCTGAGAAGCATCGATTTGCCTTAGCGATTTTTCATTCCATTGAATGACAAGGGCCCAAATAATTGGAACTAGCGTAGCACCTCGATTTGTTTCAGTCTGATTGAAGGCAATTAACTATTCAATATGATATGGTATAAGAGTACTGGAAAATACTATTAAGAAAGTACTAGACGAACATTATTGAAAATGTAAATAAATCTGCGTTCTCATATATAAACTTTGCTATCTGTGAGTATATCTGATGTACGTTTTTACTTGCTTGCCCATTTCAGGCGTGTTTGATGATATGTCTAATATTATCAAAAACATCAACCCTGACAGCTATCTGCGACATCCCTTGAAATGTCTGCAAGGGGAAAGGGACGAAGGCGATGGCGCCTTTGGAGGAGGCTGTACGGTCTTTGAAGATTTCGTGTCACATATTCTTACGAAATTCCAATTGACCAATGCCCTTCGGCAGGCCAATTCAAGCCTTGTCTTTTGTGAGCCACACTTTATGACAACAAGACAGCGAAGAAAGTTAGCAAAATTTTTCTTCGAAACGACCGGTACTGGCAGGTCAGTTTGCCGAAAACTTAATCCAATGAATGTCTTAGTTATTGGTTTGGATTTTCAGATGAGGTTTATTATCTCAATAGTCACCTATTAATTGGTAAATACTGCTTAATAAACAAAACAAAAAAAATACACTCTGGCATAATTGCAAAGGTGACTTCGGCTCTGTTAAATGCTTAATTAACTGATCCAGTGTTTGTATCTGTAGATATTCGGATCCAAAACGGTGCAGACGATGCTCTAACGAAAATAATATATGATACATGGGTCAGCTCGTAGGGATATTAAAATGTCCCCATTACGTGCTTGAGATGACCGGATTTGTGTGTGGCTAAGCCAATGTCAAAACATTTGTTTGCGAATCCCCACGTTGATTTCGCTGTTCACATCTCGACGTAAGGTAGAATAAATTGTATTTTGGCTATTTACGGATGGCAATTTTCAGGTTGTGTTTCTTAAACAAGGCGTACAGTACGGCAAATCTAACCCAAATTCAGACGTGCATAGTCGTGGACTCGGGATGCCATAACACGGTAGTAACCGTTATCATCAATGGCCAAGTACAACCGGAACGGACCCAGCATTGCCCTGTTGGTGGCCAGCTACTTTCCGAACACCTGCTCGATTGCTTGCGCATGCGTCAATGGGACTGTCCTGTATCGTGCGAGGGTCTAGACTACCATCACGTGAAGCTCTCGTGCCACCTCTCGCCCAACATCGACATGGAGCACACGGCCGTATACGATGAAGTGTTTAAGCAGTGCTTTGTTCATTGCCAACGAGGCGGTAATCTCACGCAGGAGTGGGTTGAGTTCGGCTCTGAGCTGTATACGGCGCCGGAGTTGATGTATACGAGAATGCAACTACCGGATATGATTCTACGAGCTGTTCAAGGCTTGACGCGTTGCCAGATTCAGGAGTTAGTAACGCATATTCTCCTCACCGGCGCCAACACCGAACTGGCTGGGTTCCGGCGAAGACTCGTGTCTGACCTTCGAAGACGGATGCCAGACTTCGCCCATCTGAACATGCATACGTACAGTGGTTCACGCAGTTGGGAATGCTGTATGGGAGGGACATGCCTACTATTAGCTAACACGTATGATCCTATGACGATGTTTCCCGTTAGCTCGCATGTGAGTCACACCTATCAATGGGTCACCCGAGAAGCGTATATTCTGCATGGTGAGGCTGCTGTGAAAGACGACTAGTAACCTCGTCGGGGCCCGGGAATATACAAAATATTTATAGTTAGGCGTTTAGATATTTCAATTGTTAATTGTTGCTATTATATTCGTCTAAATCGAGATCTGTTTTTGTGTTGTCTGACAAATCTAACCTCCATTGAGCAAAAGAGAACGCAAATGAATTGTGAACGGTGAAACTTACACGCATATGAGTGAGCCGTGGATGCACCTTAAAAAGAAAATACATAATAAAAATAATAACTGCTGTATTATGTTCAGATCTATGCTACCCGTGTTAGTCGGATGTGAGAGCGATTAGAAATTTTCCACAAATGTACCGCGGGGTTGTAGACGTCTTAGTCTGATACCAGATATCTACATCCGATAGTAAGTGAGCAACAATACAACGGACCCTCGAATCATGCGCGACGGTTAAATAGACTAGAAATTATATGAGCCTCATCGCTACGCTGCATCTGTAATTGGTGATTGTTCTGGCGGTATATATACCGTATATGGGCGAAACAAAATACAGGTTCCTTCACTAGAGCCGTCAACGTAATGCGCAAATTGTGTGAAGTCAGCTAAACTGGCGTTGTACCTATGCCGGAATAAGATGCCCCAACAAATTAACATTTTTTTCCAATAGAAACCCCTTTGTGATATATGAGAAGCCGTAACTGTGTCATTAAAGTTGATCCTCTAAGTATTTACCAACCCAGACTTCGGGGTCTAAGAGTTAATTGCGGATGTGACAAATAAGAACAATAATAAGAGAATACATGCCTTTCTATATTAAGTTTTTGTAACAAAATCCCACGAAAAATGTATTTGGAAGGTTCCTCTTGTGCAGGTTGAACAGAAGAGTTTGGGGCGGAAAAATACACCCATAATTAGTACTTCCGAGTGCTATTTTAGCCGTTAATTGAGAACACTTTTGAATTTTAAAATTGGTGGTTTTAATTTCGTTTTATTACTACCTTGTCTGAAATTTTGCATGACAAAAAAATCTTCATTAAAATTCCGTACCTGGGTGAAATACTAATTAATAGAAAAATGAATGCGACCGACTTTGCTAATGAATTTTAATAGAAATTGTGGAAAATAAAATTATTATGCCGGCCTATTGAACTCCTATTGTCATTTTTTGTTTCAAACAGACCAGCAGACGTGCTCAAAACAAAGGCGATTTTCAACCTGAAAATTAACGTGTTTGGGTGGTCACATCAATGTTTAGTAACGTCGTTTGGCGTGGAGGCGCACGTATCGCGTATCGGGACGAAACTCATCCAGTTGCAGAAGGTACTACGGTTTCCAAAAAAATATGTTATAAAGTTAGAAGCAAATATAAGTTGGTGACTTTACCATACGACATCTTCATGCGTTTTTCAAATATAGGATATCTCCTAGTACTCTAGTGTTCTGACACAGTGTAGCATACCTTCAAAATAAAGCAGATGCTATTTCGACACTCAAGACCATAGCCTTCGAAGCGGGCCATAAGATAAGCGCGTTACGGAAATCAAAGTACGAGTAATATAACTTCTTCCATAGTGTAATTATTCTGTTATCCAAAGTCGGTAAGAGTTTGTATGCGTATAGGTATGCATACTAAACTTTTTGCAGAGGTCAGTTTTATCAATTGTTGTAATTTTTTTGATATTGGGTTTTCTCAGTGTTGTCTTAGGTAGTGGTAAACGGAGCACGTACGGGAAGGACCTCATGTACGTTTCTATAGTAAGCATTGTACAGTAAGTTGGATAAAAGAAAGACGTAAATACAAAGGTACTTGTTTTTTGGGTTCTACAACGTAAGCGCAACACCGCAATTCCGGAAAAGAGGTCGAGTATTGCTGTGAAGAACGCAGATCTTTTAGCATCGCTTCGGTCAGCTCCATCTTGCAACGACAGAACGATTGCAGTGGGGTGGGTAATCGAGCAACTTCAATAGTAACTTTAATAGGGGTTAGACCGAAAAAGGTAATGCTAGTGTGCGATAGCATCCGGTACATGTGTAATGCAGTAAATTTCATGAATCGGGGTGTCAAATATGAGCCGACGTATGGCGTCGCCTGTTACCACACACTTTAGCCTTTCATCTATCTTGTTAAAGCTAATTTTGACAAAAATGAATAATTGGTAAAAATTTAATAATAATCAATACGAAAATGCTTTTAAAATATTTAATAATTCAGCCGAGCTGAACAGAAGCACCACCAATATTTAAACGAACCTCACGTTTGCTGTTGGTCAACTTCTCGATCGAAAATGAACGCATTTCCATATTTGTATGAACTGGGCATGTGTGCTGATAAGATGAGCGCTTGATTGGCTATCGGTTGATCTGAATGGGAAGACAGGTTCCTGAGCTTAAAGGGAGTTTTCTCTCACTTGTTTACTTTTCGATAGCGTTATTATCAGCGCGTCGTATTGTGAATGCAATTCTAACTCGAAAGAGCTTCTCAAATGTATGTTCCAGGTGGGTAAAGTGCATTTTCGAGATTTTCTAGACCATGCGTTTTGTCCGAAGCAGCCCGGAATACTTGTCTTGTTTACGGTAACGGTGCTATCGCAAAGAAGACTGCTTAAGAATAATTTGCCAAGTTCGAGGTATCCGGGACTTAGAGGATGCCCCCCGTCGTGACCCACCGTCCACGTCTGATGACGATAATCTGGAGGCACTTTCGAAGAAAGACGGTCGACAGACAACTCCGGAATTGTCCTAAAGGATGGGCTGAAGCCATATGGCCTTCTCCAGTCCATTGCGTTTACTTGAAGCTTGGGTGTCTCTGAACCTTTTGAGTCTGGAGAAGGGTTACAACAATGCTGCGTCTCCGCATCTGGCACGGTGTCCAGAATTACGCGGCCACAATGATTAGTTTTTGCTCGGAATTGTCGCCAGTAAGTGGTGTTTATACGTCAACATGGACCAGAGACCGGAATGGGTGGCTCCAGAAGAGACGCCAAAGACCGAAGCCGACAGACAGAAAAGGGCCATGCTTTGCGATCGGTAGGACTGCTAGAGTCTAAAACTGAGAGTACTATTGACGGGGCCTACTCGAAGACGCTAAGTCGGGCCATTCTACTCTAAGCACCACCCAAGGCCGCACACGGCAGAGACTGCAAAAGCTGCTCGTGGACTTCGTATGTATGAAAGGTTTGAGTACAGCGCCTTTCGTGACCTCTGAACCTTGCACTACGTATTTGGAAAGCTTTTTGAGACAAAATCGGCTACCTTTCGACAAGCATGACATACATCATCGTGCCATAGGTCAAGAACAATATTAACTTCTGGTCGCTAAATGTGATGTTGTCAGTTTAGTGAGAAGAGTGTACGCGGGACGCTTCTCCAGTCTAATGAATAAAGAAGAAGAGACGTTTAAAGGCATCTGCAAGTGTTATTTCACACGCTTATTCGAATAACCGGCAAGAAAAAAAACTTAGGTGCGTGCACACACACACACACAGACACACACACACACACATTCGCAATACAAAACACAAACGAAACTGTTCAATTGAACG
Source organism: Varroa jacobsoni (assembly GCF_002532875.2). Lineage (NCBI taxonomy): Eukaryota > Metazoa > Arthropoda > Arachnida > Mesostigmata > Varroidae > Varroa > Varroa jacobsoni. The sequence goes on from NW_019214560.1 coordinate 13,763, forward strand.
ATAGTAATTAAATTACTTCTAAACCTACTAACAATTCGAATTTCTCTTCAAGTGATTCACAAATGGAGTAAGGTAAAATTGTCATAATAGTATTACACACAGAACTCAATTAAATTAAACGCAAGTGGGAACAGCCAGCCTATGCATCAGTTCCATATGATAAGCACTTATTATAAGCAGTCACATTACCATAAAGGTATCTAAGTGGTCGGCGAGCAAATAGGTCTATACAAACCGATTTGTAGATAATGAAGAAGATCTATAGCATCAGGTCGTTGCGAATCGGGCCATAGATAACCTATGTTAGTCCTTAAATAGTGACTATGTGTCTAGATGTAATGTTCAATAAATTTTGAAACTGCTTAAGTTGTTGTCCAGAGTAACATCGACGTCTGTTTGCGTTGCCACTAATGCGTTCTCGGCACTTTGCGTATTATACGAGGTGTAGGTATATTGACCTTTCACAGACCCTTATACAAAGATGGCCGTACTCTCGTTCTACACTCTTCGTTAGCTTCAATTTTGATATAAACTATTCCTGTTTATTTAGCTATAATAATATATTTGCCAAGTAGCATCGTTAGCATGCCACTGTCTGGAGGTAATGAAGAATTTCAGTGAAGGATGTAAGGATGTGAGGACAATGCTTTTTGTCAAATATTTTGTTTCTTCATTCATCAACCGAAACACTTGTACCTAATACATACTAACGTCTAAACTTTTCTTATCTAGAGTGAAACTTTTAAGCTCCTATAGCTTTTCCTATAACGCATTATTCTCTGTTGGACAATTTCAATACATTAAATTATTGAAACCTAAATATGGTTTACAAGGAATACTGAGTAGCAATTAAAACCTGAGTAATAATAAACCCTGATAAAAAAAAAAATGAGTAGCGACGTACTCAGACAATGCGGCCGGTTAGACACGCAAAACTCGATCAGCAAAAAATCGAAGAAGGCGCTTTGAAGTGTTTTACTCCTTTAAAAAAAAGGGCGCACTTAAGCCTTATAGTATATAGATGTAATTAACTTCGACAATTATTGCAGTTACAGAGACGTAACGACACCGTCATAATATGCTGGCAGGTAATTGATTCTCGGCACATACTACATTTACGTTGTGAATTCTGTATGGGATACCGTTAACAATGGACTCGATTATAGCCAATTTCAGGAAGACCCGCAGCCATCTTGTTTCAATGGACAATTGGGCGAAACGGAGAAAATCACTCCCCACCCACGGCTTGAACAAATATAAAATGCTCTTTAAACTCGTCATTAGCGGGGGAAATCACTCGGCAGGTAATACCTCGATTAATAGAAAACAATGTCTTTCTGCTCATTTTCACCACAATGTTATAGTCATATCACTGCTAAGCTCCTGTTGCTTCTGAGCAGAAATTCTTCTTTCGTTTTTGCGGCGCTCAGCATCAAGATGAACAGCATCAGGAGTTTCCCGGATACCAATACGGATGACAGTTTGGCGGTGCGAGACACAGATTTTAGCTAAAGGTGTACGTGGTCTGGCGTTGTCGTGGTGGAAGACAACGTCTTTCCCGCCTACTAGTTCCGATCGATCTGCTGTCTTATTGATAATAGAGGCTTGAAAACATCGCTTTGTCAGGCGGTATCAGCAACAGTTCAATAATGATGCACGATTTCCTTCCGATCTTACCGAACACATTGGATAGCTTTCCTTGGTATCAATCTGGACTCTGCCACAGATTGTGGAACGCATTGCTTTTCATTTGCGCTGCTCGCATTTAGGCAGAGTTTCGAAGATGGAAACGCGATCAAATAAATTCTTATACCCAAACGGTAGCCAAACGTCGAGCTTCGTGCTACAGTAAGCTTTCTTCAAACGGCCCAAAACCGTTTGCTGATAAAGGCTAATACCTATTTCCTTGTCGAGAGCAGAGCTAGCCACGTGGTCTCACCCTTAGCACGATTTTACTTACGTTCCTTGTAATTTGTCAACCTCATACGAAAAGCGTCTCTCGCTTCGCAGAACGAAAGCAATAAAAGTCCCTTTGCGATAACGCAGCTTGACCACAAACAACAGAACTTTTTGGGCCTAGATTGCATTTTTATTGTGATAATATCAAAATGTATAGCGGATCCTTGCAGAAGTTTTATTTGCTTTCAAGGCGCCGTATCGAAAACAGGGATTCTAATCGTCTTAGCACGTCTACTACAGGCAAACCCCAGCTTTCAAATTATGCCTACGCCGAGCCGACGTGACTCATGTAACATTAGATATATATAATTTTAAAGCTAGAGAAACAGTTAACCCTAGAACCTAGTATTCTAGGGAGTTTCACGTGTATTAAGCTAAAAATACGACAGCTATTTGCTTTTCATTTTCATGTTTTTTTTTTTACCTAATGGATCTCTTAGCGCCTACGCAGATAGATCGACTATATGTGCCATCAGCGATTAACGACTGACATCGCGGCATGACGTCAAGCTACGAAGCAGCGAAGTCGAAATTCAATACTAAGAAAGGCATCCCACCTTAGACGTTGGGAAACAGTTTATGATCTCATAGTTAAACAAGATGTTGTGAGTACAACGGTGGCAACAGCAAGCGGATCACTACTCGCTTTGTGTAACCGGAATCTTCGTACAAATGCGATAGCCACGAAAAACAATAAAAGCTTTGAAAATATCAATCCAGTCTCTACGGAACATTTATTATTTTGTTGCTTCATTTTATACTTTCGTCTCACTCAGTTAAAAGCTATAAACTCCTCTTTTTCAGACTGTAAACTGGTCCCTGATGATGATTCGTATGGCGTGCGTCGAGCTCGCGACACGTGTCATCTACGACGTTGAACATTCGCGGGAATGAAATTTACAATCATCGGTGGTCGACTGTTCGTTCCCCTACAAGCTACCGCAGGAATATCATTGTTCTAAACGAGGAAAGACATCTTGGCATGGCGAGTGAAATACATGTTTCCAAGGCTGTGTAAATGTGCTTCCTATAGGTGCTCGTCTGTGCTTGAATTCACCCTGAAGCTCAAAAGCAACAACAAAATCGAGAATCATACAACGATTCATGCGTTTTCTTTTTCGATACGCGTACTAAATCAGTGTGCTTTTAACAGATAAAGCGAGTCCCAGTGATCGGAACCTTATGGCCGACAATCTGGCTATCCACTGAATGTTTGCTTTTAACAGCGACCCGGTCCGCTACAGCTGAGAAGCTCGTGGCATAGACAGACAAATAGTCACCTCTTCTGCCAGTCGGAATCGCTAGTGGAAGCGGAACAGAAGGTGGGGCTCAGTAAGCGCCTTGCGTCTATACGCGTGCCAACTGTGACGTGGGCTCAACCTTAGCCCAATTCCGCCTTTCACCGAGAAAACTGTATACCGTAATTATTCAATTGGCGAGTATATGTTAAGACGCAGATACTCCATGGCTTCGCGTTCGTTTCTCCGCTGTAGTGCCTAATATATAAGAGTACTGCACGATTCCGTTCACTCTTTTTTCGTGCATTAATGGAGACTTTCAACTTGAATCGAGACGATCGTATAGTGTGTACATATAGGTGCATGAGAAAGTACCATATTTCGTATATTTGCACGGATAATAGGGTGGCGGCTGCATTGGCCACGAACTAACGTTAATACGTGACACTTTTTACTGATTGTGATTTTGGGACGCTTCAACAACGGGAATCTGCTACATGCTTACGCACGATTTTTTCGGTTAAAATAGAAAATAATTTATCGACGGTGAGCCATGATCAATTTGCTATTGAATATGAATCATTTTACAACAAATAGTAGCCATTTTTTTTTTTTTTTTGTTACTTTTTTTCGGTAGACATGTACCATTGTTTTTGTAATTTACAAAATTACTATTATCATAATTTTTTTTGGATAAAGAAGTTTTACCTTGAGTACCCTAAAACTAAATGTATTTGATGAAAAAAAAACGCATCGGTTTTTTGTGCGTGTGAAAAATATACGGACACGATCAGGTACAGGAATAATATCTAACGTTGAGTAAACAGTTGAAAGAAACTATGCTCCTTCAAAAGCGGCTCGAAAGAACTATCTGCTGAACGTGTCAGTTTCTATTTAGCGTGCCACTTACGCTCAGTATCGGTCGAATCCTCGTCGTTCTTTCGCCATTTCTTTAATTTCAGCTCAGAGAGTCCAAAAGCTGTAGTCGTATTTCGATTTTGAGCTCACGGTAAAATTTTGCGATCTGGACAATTGGAACACTTAACCATCAGCAATAAAATAAAGCGAATAAAAGCGGTACTAACTAATTATGACCGCGAAATCTGCTTTTTATTCCAAATATCAATATATACCTTATGTAAATTTGGGTTGACATTGGCAAAACTTTATAATAGCTAATAGCGTTAATAGATACAAGTCAATCGTATTATCAAAATTGGCTTTATACATATATATATATATATATATATATTGAAATTAGCTCCTCAAACAAAGACCGTACATCGCGGCATACAGGTCGTTGACGCAAGCCTGCAATTCTTAGTTTCTCGGGATCAGGAAAGACAACAGTTTATGCAGCGTTTCAATCTAAAAGGTCCGAACTTGTGCGCATGAGGCAATTCCGGTACTCTACCATATTGGCGTTGAAATCTACCTGTCGACTCATCGACATCTTAAGTTACCCTGTTCACCCGCCCCACTCCAGCTGACACCAACGATCGCAATCAAACGAACTTTGTCTTCTACCTAAAAGCAATGCTAATGCTCTGAATATACCTCAGGCACACTTGTCTGCACGTTATAGAAACGATGTCGTCCCGAGCTACGGAAAACCGAACACCATTATTATAAATGACTCTCTTATCTTGAATCGCTAACTTGTCTTTATCTACCCTTACAAGATACTTCGCGGATATGTTTGAGACAATTCCAAAAGATGCTGCTGTGATCATGGCAGTATAGGGAGAAGGCGAAAAAATGTTTTGAAAAAGAATTTTTTTGTCTTGTCAAAACATCTCAATCACTACCGTCAGACAAGGCAGGCGGGTCCAATCCTGACAGAAACAGAACACCTGAAGGACATTCTCATTCTTGCCCCTTGCTAGACGTGCTCCTTTGCGCAGGCCTGGTTCCCCTACAATTGCTCGAAGTTGTCCTCCTCGTCAACCCCAAGGGCAGAAATGCCTCTGGTCGGCCGATGTTTTAGCGAGGCAAAGCCAAGGAGAATGTTTGAACATAATTGTTGTCGTTTCTTACAAAGAGGTTTGATGAGTTCTTAGAGGTCATAAGGACAGATCAAAGCGACAATTTTGCTTTAAACTGAACCAGTCGCAATAGCGTACCCGACTCTGCTGGGTCACAGGGAAATACTCTGAAACAACCCTGCAACCAGTTTTTACACTGTTCGTAGATTTTAAAGCGCCCTTTGACTCTGCCTGTATTAGGGGTGCCACCACAGATTCTAATTCTGTTACTAGTCATATTACAAAACGACAGGATCGGGGTCTGAAGATGCTAGAGTGAAGCCGCCCCCTGCCACTCTCAAACTACCGAAGTAGCTGAAAGGACTAACCTCAACTCGTTTGTATTCCGTGTTTTGCTGATGGATCTAACTGGCATGACTCGAGGTAGACGTGACCTAGTTAACGTCGTCCTATACGCAGACAATTCAGCCCTATCCGGCCGCAGCCACTTGCAGCTACGTCCCAACCAGGGTGCATGCGGTCTTTGCTAAACTCTAATCGTTTGTTAATCAAGAGGAAATGCAGTTTAGGGGAAAAAGGACCTATCGCATCCGAAAAAGTCATAAAATATATAGCTTCTCGTTCTCCTATATCTCGGTCTTCTCTTAATTACCAAAAACACCTTTATGGCTTACCTTACCTATATCGACAGGCGCTTTTCGCCGTAGCGACGATTTGTTTCAGTTACGCTGCGCCTTTTCAGGTTTTACACGAATGGCAACATACGAAGTAGAGCTTGTTTAAGAGAACCTAAACAAGTCGAACGTCGAGCTGTTAAGTCGTTTGAGAGCATTGGACTCTAATGCAGAATCGTCAATTTTCTGGCTAACATTTCATATTCATTAAAAAGCTAAAGGAGCGGGCCAACCTTTCCGTACCACTCCGCTTCAACGATATGCTCCCTACTTGCGGGAAGAGTTTCTAAAGTGAATTCATTGCAGACTCTGTACTGCCGCCGAACTTCTAGATCCTTCCATGAAAATTTCTCTGGGTTTGAAACCTCACCGGCCAACTTAGGTTAGGACAAATTGATCTACGCTACGACTAGACTCGCTCAGTCGCCTCATTCGATCCCATCTCAAAATATAAACAATATATCAATGTTTATATCAAAATATAAACACGATAATCGATGGTATCATATAGCCTATCTATGTCGCGTTATAAGCTTAATTTAAGATCGTTGGTACATAATTTGTTCTTTTACAGAGCAGAATTTACCATTTATTATAGCTAGCGCGAAACGTAGACGATTAAAACTTAGTTCGAGGAAAGAGCTTTGTGGGTCATCCGTCGGACAAGTATTATTTATACTGCAACCCGTTTTTGACAAAGTCGAACATTAGAAAAATGCGAAGTCGTTGTCGTTGTTTGAGTCACCCCTGAACCATATCTACGAATTGTATCATTACGGTATAAAAACTATGTTTAGAAGAAAAATCATTGTCCCTCGTTCAGTGAGCCATTGGATTATGGGAAATCAATGATTACAAGCGTGGCTGGTATTAAATTCTGGATTATAGAGGCCTCTAATAATTGTGCAACTGGGGTACAATTATCAACATCTTACTTGACATCTTTTATTTAAAGTAAGTCTAACGACAGCGGCACAAAATAGTCGTATGCATCATCGTTTTGGTTGGGTTTTCTTTGACTTTTCCTTAAAAAAACACTATAAGTTAAAAAAGCGAAGACAATAAGGGGGGTGACGGGCCCTCATTGGGCGTAAAAGTGAATGAACAGATATTATCATGATGCCGATAACTTTTATCGAAATCATGAATGCTTCATCTTACCTTTTCGCAAGACTTTGTCAACGTAGCAAAAATATTAGTTAAGTATTTTTCCAATAGATACTCATCCCGCATACATAGCAATACCCATTCTCCATTACTGTTCTTAATTCGAGCACTGCGTTCGAAAACGTGTACATCGGTCCGAGCGTACGTAGGACCCGCTGTACGTATCATTGATCGTAGAGAGGTTTGATGCACATGCGTAAGAGAGTTCTTTACATTTTCGCAAAAATTATATCCATCGCTTGTACACTAAGCAACCACAAATACTACCGATCTGTGATCTGATTCAGAGCGACTGATTTTAATTATATTGGGGTTAAAAGTTTGTAAAAAATCAGTTTTAAGGCCGACAAATTAAACTAGATTCCGTTTTGTTACTAAAGTTTCACGTCATCAATGAATCGGTATACGCCACTTAGTCTTAGTAAATTTCAGGGGAAAATTGGAAGTCTCCGCGAATAATATATAACGAATAATAGTGTAATAGACAAAAGGGGAGAGGGTCGGATTTACCTTCTTTACGCTGAACATGGATACCGGCGGTGTTTTTGTAAAAACACACGCCTTTAATAAATCTACGTTCATATGTTTGTCCAGAGCGGTTGCCATAACATGATATATCAAGTGGGCATCAACTTTCTGACTAAATTGCACACTCCAAGCTGAAGTAATTAGTGATTAGTATCTGACAACTTGCTTTACCTCGCAACCTATTCCTTCGTGCTACACCCTTATCTATCTTGAGTCCGGCAACAGAAGGACGACAAAGGTAAGTTTTTCTATTACAAATCCGAATACGGAAACGTTTACTGTAATACTCAGTATTGAAATTTTCAAGCTAACCTATTCAAGTGTACCCTTCTTCTCAAAGGAAATATTACACATTTAAGAGAATATTTTTCCGTGTCCTCTCGACAAATGTGTAGATCTACACATTAATCGAGATGTACATGATTCGGAAGTGTTAACGAGCCTTCAAGAAATGGCTTTGTCATAGATATATCGATCTTGTGAATGTTTTCCTCAGTAGTTTTCCTCTTGACAATCTCTGATCAGTATATATATTCAGAAAAGCAAAAGACTTCCAAGGACAGAATAGCTTGCAGCGCTACCAGATCTATTCAAAATTAATCCCTCGGCTGACTTCGAGTCACACCCAAGATATATTCGGCGGACTTCAAGTTCTTCTACTTTCTCAAACGTTCCTATGAGATGTTCAAAGTAGCATGGACTAAATTAGGTGCTCTGAAATCATGTGGCCATATAACGCACATGCGACCTTTACGAAAGATCTGGGAGGACTGACTCAAAGAAGCAGGGACCACGACGATCGGTGTTGAAAGGCTGCGTGTTTACGTCAACGAAAAGTGCTCACAGGGGTTAGCGCATAGAAAGCAAGCGACAGTATGGTCGCGTATGGCAGATGAGCGGACCTTTGGGGCCCTCGTGTTATCATTGCACACAGGGTCGAATCAAACATAGAACCCGGTGCAGACCCCGCTGGGTCCGTGAGTAATTTCAAATGACCAAACATTACTGTTCCCTCCGGCTTCTTTGGTAGACACTGTTAAACTGGGGACCTGCTGTTTCAAGCAAGCACCAGTTGAGCTACGCTAGCGGTAGCATCGTCAACAGCATAGATAGACAAACAATAAAATATATGTATACATTAGCGGTTCGTCCGCTAACGTCGCCACAGATCGGATAAAGTTCGCTTTCGGAATAAGACAGAGTGAACTGGAGGAGAGCAACCTGTGCCGAGGGCTAGAAGCAGACGATTTGGTTCCTCGACTTGGCCAGGAAGCCTCAGCCAGTATATATGATAGCAGGAACGTACAAAGGTGCATCGAATATGGTCTCTCGCTTATTCTCAGTTGTTTTATAAGCTGACTTCACGCGTACACTTTAGCGTGTTCTCATTTTCAGAACAAAATAGGCAGAGATCTAAGTAAGCTGCAGCTCGCTGATTATCGGATACTTCCTATTTACGTAATCTTCTAGTAAGCAGCTGCTATTTAAGAAAAATTAAGTACGCGCTACTAATAAATAATCTGACAAAAGCTTAGCTATTTTGCTATTTCATTTATCGAACATAAAATGATTTTCATTTTTTAAGGCGAAAAATCGTGAGATTTTACACATAGCAAAGGTACTTTTAAGGCTGGTGCGACAATTTTTTTCGAAAAACTTGAAAACGAAATACGGAAAGGTCGCTTACGCTCACGCAATCATTAGGTCGGACGAACAATCGTGTGCTGTTTTTTTTTTGTTTTTTGCTAAATATAAAATACTACATTTTCTATTTCTGTGATAAGATATTATGCATCCCTTAGATCTCTCCACTAAATGATGTATGCCGTCTCGCAAAAAATAGTGGGTGCCTTCAAGTTTTCCAGCGATATGTTGAAGGTAAAACAACGAAAATGATTAGCCAGTAAGCAAAAAAAAAAAAGGAAATCTATCAGTGTAAAGTTCGGAGCATATGAAGCAGGACTTCGTATTCGAAAACAGCTTTGAGTACGTCTGCCACACGTGGCTTCATGTTCTCATAGAGAAGGGTAGCCTGACCTTTTTGTCGTGTCTTTTCTCATGAACAATTGAGCCTGGTAAACGTATCGACCAGTCGTCTGATTCCGTGGAAGCAATGCACAGTGAATCAGGCCTTTACAATCCCACGAAACGTAAAACGTATCTTTTTTTGAATGGAGATCCCCAAGAGCCACCCATTCCGGATTCTGCTTCACGCCAATGTACAGAGACCATTTTCTATTGCCGATAACAACCTTATGCAGAAATCTGTCGTTGCAACAATGTGTCACCTGGCAAGATGTTGAAATGCAGCGTTAAGCTGTAATCCCTTACTGAATTTATAAAGTTTGAGGTAGCAAAACTTCATGTTCGTGTGTGAACCTAAGAGATTTAAGACAAAACATCGGCCGTATATCTGCAACACACCTTTTCGGCCGATTTCCGTGCTCTTTATTGGCCGTGTTCTTTTAAAAGTGCCTTCAGATGATCGTCCAGAATGGGAAGCATCTTCTCGAATTCGACAAATTTAGGCCTTTTAGCGATAGCGTCGCTACCGTACATGAGACAAATGATCAGGACTGTTCTGGCCTCGGCGAAATGCATAACATAAAAGATGTTGAAAATGTACTTCTTTCTACCTGAAATGTTAATTTTTCGAGCTAAAATTATACTCACAAGACAGTATCGTTGCACTAATAAGAAAAGAACAATGCTGATAGAACAAGAAGAGTAACTTCGAACAATACATCAAAAGTAAATAATTGAATAAAAGCAAGTGAGCTATATTTTTTAAAAAACGCCGAGACCTTTTTGTCATTTTAATATATTGACTGAACGATGCTTGGAAGATGCCAGGAGAACCTTAATACATTTAGCAAGGATAGATTCCTAAACTTTAAATTAGAAATGTCTAGCGTAATCAATAGCTAATCATCGATGGCATAATTCGTCTATAAAAAGCTCATCTATCTTCTCAACTGTTGCGCTTGATATAAAACCCTTTTGAAAAACGAAGATAAATCTTAGATGTTAATAGTAGAATGGCTTTCAAATTGTGCTACATAATGGATTTCCAGGCCACTAACTTATTCAGCTCTAAATCAGTTTTTTTCAAGCATCGTTCCCGCTGCAAAACACGCTTTTGCTTCTGTAATTATACATTTTCCATCATCAACATCAATTAGCAACAATAGGACATGTTGACTTTCGGTCATGGATCACGCGTCAGTTTGCACTGAAGAAAGAAAATCATTGATTCCTTTCTTGAGTGCAACAACTATAAAACATATGGGAGTGGTTATGGGGACTGCGCGCTTTTTGTGGTCACTGTGGTTGATATTGACGCTCGGCCTAGATAGATCGTTGAGGCGGATCTTTAGGTCATCGGCTCGTTTCGTGCAATGCGCTTTAGCTCTGTATTAAAAGCCATAGCAATTCCCAATTGATCGCTACTCCTAACCAGTCAAATAATCACAATAGACTCGTGAAAAGACACAGCATGATGTCAAGAAAAGTGACCCCTTTTACTAACCAGATATGTAGAATTACCACAAAGTCATTTCCATGATCAGTGTCATTAGGCCAGCTTTCATTAAGGTAGTAGCGTCGGTCCTTTCGCCACATAGGCGTGTTTGAGGTTCACGCCACAGACATATACAAAACGATGGTTTTTCGATCGCTTAGTACTTTGAAACATATATGTATGCGACAACCGAATATACCGTACGATTCTTCACAAGAACTAATGGAAATGTAAGTCCAATTGATGTTGTTTTCGACAGAGTTGAGGTACACACTCATGTCATTGTATATACACGTTTAGTTAATAAAGAATCATACAAAAAATGTTACACAAATTGGAGAACAGATTAAACTAGATAATTAATATAAAAGACATGTTTAGATGCCTAACCATGACTAGGTCTATTGGCTAGGAGTCGCCTAACAGTATATCTCCGTGAACCGAGTATCGCAAAAAGGTAAGCAGTTTTTTTACTGGTTTGATTACCTCACCGTTTTAACATTAATTTGACTTATTAAGCCACAGAGGTGGCAAATCTGCAACGCGCTTCGTTCGTGGTCATCTTTGCTCCAAGCGACAAAAACGTATTATGATAATAAGTCGTCTCTCGTACAGAGTCTACTTTACGCTTTTACTGGGCAATAATTTTTCAAACAGGCTGGTGGCCAGCACCGGCGGACCTAATACGTTTTTTTCCGGTGTGGTCGAACGCTTGCCCGCTTATTGCTAAATGTAGTAGCAGCCATATTGACTACCTCTATTTGCTCTGGTGTCGACAGGCCAATTTCCGCTAGTGATGTTTTTCTATTGGGTTCAGAACCTCTGGTCAGATTTAATCTATCGGCCTATATGTATCGTTAGGTTTAAATGCAGGCACATTTCGCTGTAGCTCCGGACCGGCTAATCTCTACGCGACCTCTATACGAATCAGTATAAATACTCGTTGGTGCTGACATGCTTCAGCGGGCGGTCCGCCGAAGAACATCACTCGTCGCTGGCTGACCGTATCGTCTCATACAGACAGACTCTGTCGAGGCTAATCAAAGGTATACTACGCACTGGGCTTTAGGCCACGCTCAAGACCTTCGAAAAAAAAAAAAAGGCAGGCCGCCTACGGTTCATTCGTACCAGGCCACCGATGGTGGTCTCCAGCATGATAGCAACTACAACAGCATAGCACGTCGATTTGATCCAAACGATACAAATGCATCAACTAACGCCCCTGTTCGAGTGCGGATCGAGACGATCTCTGCTTGACAAGCTGGCTCGCCTTGTTCGGCAACAGTGGACCGGACGCGACCGGCAAAGACTTGTCACTCAATTTCCGGCGGATATACACCGATGCAACATTAAAGTAGCACGTGAATCTGAATGCCAGGAACAAATGAATCCGACGTTGTCAGGCGTCCGATGCAACAACGATGATCGGTGGTTATTGTCACGTTCCTGCTGACGTTAGCGCGCGCAGACGATCCGATAGTGGTCCTCTGGTCTGTGGTCAGGAAAGCGGTCTTGCCGACGGTCAAAGATCTCAATGGATCTAGACGCATGTGGGTTTAATCTATCGATACACAAGCGTGCTGCGTCGATTGGATATATATGTTCGACAGTCGCTGAGCTTCTTCCGTCGTTCCTTGCTCGCGTGTATCAATCCAAATGTTTGATGACATAAAATTTAATGACACATTGAGACGGCAGGCTACAACAATGTTGTACACCAAATTTTTGTTCTCTCAGTTGACAACAGTTTGTAGATCGGGAGCGGTTCCTTTCAAATATATTGCTATATCGTATCGACAGCTTAGGTTGATAAGTTTTGACGCTTATCGAACTATCTGGCTGCACACAAGTTTTAGCCGTCCTTTATCAGCATACTGCACTATGATGTTTGAACTTTTCCATTTTTTCTAGCTAACTTCATAAGTTTAGCCACTGTAATAGCACCGTTCATCATTTCTCTTTACATTCCATTGGCAGATATTGTCTTGCCACCATTAATTGTCGTCGACTTTTTTCAAGGGGGCTCCGGTCCGCGACTGTTTCCTCTAAAAACGCATCTTGGCATTGGTCTTGAGTGCGTATACGAGTGCTAATAGATGCTGCGCTAACCCTTTTCCCAGTCTGGCATATATATGTAATCGCCATTGAAACCTCAAATTAATCAGAGTCAATAGTTTTCAAACAAAAGCCTGTGTCGTCTTTTAACAAAGATGGTACTGTTACGCCTGTTCTGCACTTGACAATTCTTGATGATGTTTATAGCTTTGTACGCGAACATATTACCGTTGTTATTCTACATGTTAGTACCTTTCTTCTCGTATAAATTGTTCGAAATAGTTTATCTAGTGTAGGAATAAATATGTTTGTTTTCTTTAGTTGCATGACAAAGTCGGCCACTGTGGCCTTGTGCGACGCAACAGGTAACCCGTTAAACCCTAGCATATACTCTCTGCATCGGGTAACCGATAATACTATTACTGTTATTATTGGCTGTTTCCTAACACGGGTGCTCGTTCCTGACTTGCTGGGGTATTCAAATACCCCAGACGTACGAATTCGAGGCTCATCACAGGACAAATTCGCTGTCAATGGGGCGTGTTTTTGATTTAAACTGCGGTATTCGTTTTCGTTAAATTGTGTCAACCACAATACAGCTCAGTGCCGTAAGCCGTAAACGCGATTTGGGACAAATTTACCCGTTTCAGGTTCCATAAGTTTATTTCAGCGTACCCATCCATTTTTATAACTTGTATAGCTGTGACAGTTGTTTAATAATATTAAATTAATGGCGGATAATTCGATTTCCGCGAGTATCCTAATCCAGCAGCTTAGAATCGAGAGTAGTTCCCACGAGATATCAGCATTAGTGGCCTGGCACCCCCGACAATATAGATGCTTACCAAGAATATAAACCAGAGCTACCAAAAAACTTCTCACCACTGACCAATGTCTTCTGCTTCCCACACTCGATACCGACGATAGAGAAAAAAAATTGCAACATTTCCCTTCAGGTCTTTCAATCTGCATCTATTTCTATTGGCATCGATCCTCCTCAGAGCTCCATCGGCGATATTATTCGGACGGCTATCTCCGTCGGCGAACAGGGACAGACCCAGAAGCTACTGTTCTGGGTTTCGTCCGCACCTCCAGTCTAGTCGACAAGTCACTCAGTTACTACGACTATCACAACCAGCACTACGCTACGAAACGGGAATCAAGAGACACAGTTTCGATAAACAGCAGAAGTGACAACCCCTCGATGCTGACGACATGTATCGCGGGCCTTGTGAGCCATGCTACTACGAGGGGCACGAATGGCACCACGATCATCTGTGCAGATGGATGATCGGATAGACCGACCCAATACCCGCTAACGGATTGGAGTAGCCTTCTGTTGACTCCTGGTCATTGTCCGCTCGTCGTACAGAACAGCAACCCCAGATTTTTCGCCACCCACCCAGGAATTTCCTACTCGATATCACAGCTTCCATTGACAGCTTAGCGGCTTCTTTCTGTTTCCGGAAGTGATAGCTAATTGCTGCTCGAGATCAGAGGAAAAATGCCGCTGAGCGGAACAAGCGCACAGATCATGGCGATGATGGGACCAGTTATCGTTGAAAATACACCTCGCCCGCAGATACGTCAAGGGGGTAACGGCCCTAGCGAGAACCGAACGTTAGTTATAGCCTACCATATAGGATAGGCCCAGAATGTAACTTTACTTTGGCCATACTCTGTGCTGATGCTTTGTATTTACCTATTTGGTATAGTGTGCAAATATCATATTAGGCCGTGTGTACAGTAGGGCCGCAGATCAATAGGCCACACGAATTTACGGTACGTGTAATTAACAAACAGTGGCTAACCCGTCGATAGGCGTGTTCAAGGACCATTACCTATAAAGTGTTTAATTAAGCTATTGAAAATTACTTGTGTTACTGTATAAATTAGAGGAACGTGCATCTAATCAATAAGAAGTAACTACCTGTAAACATATTAACCGGCGATTTCTTTTATTCAGGAAGCGTTTCTCATCTTGTTGGGATCCGTGAGAGGAAAGGTAACTGATGCATAATGGACTTGGCACGAGAAGGAAGCGTTCCTCAAAGCAAATAGGATCTACTACGAGCTGATCTTTGCTAGACTAAGGAACTGCAGAAAGACGTTCTGGAGCTACGAAAACTACTAGCTTATCAGATGATGCTCGCACGCATCTAGCCACTGCTTGTTACCACTGTACAATGAAACCATACTTCATTGTAACAGACCTTTGAATGTCAGCCCTTTTCTGAACAACCTAACGTTTCTAAAGCGATCTATATTTAAAAGTCTGGTTAAATTTAACAAATTTACGTTAAATGTGTCTTAGTTTTAAAAATGAGACAATTGTTCAGCAAAAAAAAGGGGCGCATAAACCGTGTTCGCTAGCTAGTTTCAATTGACTACTCGCAGTACGACCAGCTCGGTTATCTATTGATTTTCAAAGTGTAATAGAATTTTCGATGGAACAATTTTGTCTAGAGCAGAGTCTAGATTTATGACGCTTAACCGATACGTATTATACAGAAAGAGGATGACAATATCTGTGATTGTTACCATGGGTCCGAGTAGACAATGTTAACATACTTGTGATTAATACACGCAGTAAACCGTAGCTTGCAAACAATTGCTAATTTTTTCTTAAACAACAACTTCGTAAGTTCTTATCTAGCGTCTGTATATAAACAATTCGTCCTTTTCTTTTTTTTTTTTTTTTATGTTTCTTACTCAAGTCGGATTACTGTTTTTTGACTAGTTTGCTCTGCAATGGCAGCCAAGAATTGTTAAGTTCAAACCTAACGGATCCGTTATCGGTGTTCAAATCGGTAATTTCAATTAGGTAAGCAGCGATTCACTCATTTGGAGAAGGTTGACATTTTTTGAGAGCCATAATTATCAAAACAAATATTTGCAAGATATTTGGTATTTTGGTGCTGGGCTTTATACAGTTTAGCGTTTACCGTTTGCTGTGTTCTCCTATATTCGGTTCATTGTTGTTATCGATTAAATAGCCCATATACATCACGCCTTTACGAATATAGTCGGTAACATAGACGGAATATCTATACCAGTGTAGCGCATTGCACACACCGAACAAACTATATGTTTGTCTATGCAAAGCATAAGGCGGTATATGTACTAAAGATGGTAGATAAAGCCGAGAAACAACGGCGTAATCTTGGTCACTGGCGCCAACAGAACGATGCCGCTTTTGCTGCCGCTGAATAGGTATGTTTTTGTTTATGTGTATGCAAGATGTATTATCGGGAAACACGTGAATAAATTGGGAGACTGCGTACCTAACTGATACTGCGCTCGCTCGCTCGCTCGTAATTAGGAAATGCCGTCGTCGCCTCTTTAACTAGAGGGGAAAAAGAAGAAGGAAAGTAGTCGCTTTGGACCACCAGGGAGTTCGGGCCTCGAGCAAATGCTCAGGACACACATCATACAGCGAAGGTATTGCTTAAAGCAATACCACTAGTTCACCGTTAACTGATGGTCCAGCGTTTCACGTCGGCACCAACCGTAGCAAAACATTTACTGCCGCTGGCTGCGGCGAGACGGCGCCAAGACAGACTTCGTGCCTGTCGCTTTCCCGTTTTTAGTCCCGTTGTCCCGAATAGTAATAACAATAATAATACGGCTAATAATAATACTAACCTTTTAAAAAAGAAGGCCGCTGCTCCCTTTCGAAATCGGCCTTAGCCAGATCGCTGGAAACAGGCTAACACGCGTGTCCTGGCTCGATGTTTATAGTGCGTCCAGGGGTGTCTGCACTCACCAGCGCTTTGTGCTCTATGGCCTTCTCACTGTACCCGACGGAGAATGTCGATCCGTACAATGAGATAGCAGGCGAATTATTCAGGACGTTGTTGTCGTTTCGATGACTGACTGGAGTTGTGTTGCTTAAAAATTCCCCCCCATAGCCCGCCTCGACCAGACGGGTGGAGCCAGAAGTAAAAAACGTTTCCTACTCATTTAAGCTTTAAGCAAAAGCTGAGTACATAGTCAAGTAACTAAGCCGCCTAAGAGACACAGATTCGCCAGCTATATCATAGCGCACTGATCTCTTTCGTCATATGAAGATCATATTCAATCCAGCTATAGGCTCTATCTGTGGCATACGAAGGCTCAATTTTAGCACGTAGTGATCGTAGAAGCTGTGCTAACCGCTGTGGCTGGCGTTAGCGTGACAGCAGAGAAGATGCGGTAATACGTGCACCAGGCAACTGCATTACTCGCTCGTAAATGCGTCCACATGTTCCCTTAGTAGAGTTTACATAATCGACCTGAATACAAGCAGACACATCGGACCAGGCGGACCCACACCACGGCCGACCAAATCACCCGCAGCGCATTGCGATCATAACCTTTGCCGCATTCGCCCATTTATAGACATGGGCAAACAAAAATAAAAGGTTGGCTTCAGTTTTCGGAACGATCAAAAAGCAACGCAATTTAGAATATACGCCTCACAGAGTACCGGATTGCTGTAGGCCATAAGCAACATCTGCTAACTGCACATAAGCAGCTTTGTTAAACAGGGGCGTCCTCTTGAGAAAGAACAGAACGTGGGTATTTGTGCAGATGGCTAACGATAGAAAGCTCGAATCGGTGCTGACCCACAGTTTGGCCCAGCACGTTTTCAGTAACTTCGTCAGCAAGCGAATCTGATACTGTATTCAACGAGCTGCCAGCTGAAGAACGTTGACTCGAACTATTTTTTTTTTCTCTTTTATGCTGAATGTAAGGCCGAAGAACGAAAATAGACTATGCTTTTATTGCCTAAGCGTAGGAATGTATTCATAGTCAATTCATGATCATTTTATGTAATGCTATTTAGTGGTAAACGTTGATAAACCTAGCATGTTCCCATGATGACAAACTACGAATTTTCTAAAGTGTGCGAGCCTCTTATGCAACGAGTAGTCGAAAGGGGTTCAGATGTGCTGCTCCGGCGAACGCTACGACCACCATTTTCAAGTTGTTCAACTGTACAGCCGCAATAGTGACCAATGACCGCGTTACTCTCCGAAAAATGAGCTAGATATTGTACGATGATCCGCAGTGGAAGATCTTGCAGATTGTGTTATTGTAGCCATCACGGCATAGTCGTATATGGACAAAGTGACGACTCTATTTATTTTAGCGAGCCAAAATTGGTGCCGTGCCGTGCCGTGCCTCTTTTTGCCTGCATTACACGCTCGCCTTTCTACATACTCATCTAGCCTGCCCACATGCATAACCTTACCTATGTAGGCATGTAACAATATATTCCTTGCAGCGTTCGGTTACAGTGACGAATTATTGCAGATCAACAGGAGGCAAGTTGCAGGTAGATACAGGGGCACTGACAAGCTCAGATTCAAATACAAAATGGCTAGTGATTCAGGTTAGCAGATTCAAAGTTGGTTTGCCCTAGAATCGGGGAGATCGCGTTGCCCACGAGGTAGAAGAGTGGCCAGCCGTCGCGAACAAAGTCGGAACAGTTTCAACGATCGAAGAGTGCGCGCCTAACCATCACAGGCGCTACAATTTTGTAAACAATTCAAACGCTATATGGTGGGTGAAGCCAGAAGCCGCTTGCCCTCAGGTAAAATAGATCAAATAACCACAGCATAAAAAAAATTAAGCGCGTCATGGATTGAGCCGATTCAGCGAGAGTTACCTTGGGGCGATGTCAGATGATGGTAGGGCATTTAATGCTTACTCATCAAGTGACATCTTACTCTATTAGCTCGTTTTGAAAGTTGCGCATAAAGAATAATTTCGAGGTTGCCAAGAACTTCCTCGGTGGAACAAAGGAAGTTCATAATCGTCACTTACGTAGCTCGTTATCGGCAGCCACGCTCGTATACAGATCACAGACCAGCAAAACTTCAGCTGAAGCCTATACAGAAATTCATGAGAGACCCCATAGTTGGTTGTGGGAAGCCCGTCAGTAGCCCATAGCTGAAATGATTTTATCAAGGTGATAAAGATGCCTAGTTTTTTCAGTGAAGCCGGGTCGACCCGAGATTTCATATGCATTTTCAATAGAAAAACGAAAGGTCCAATCGATTCCAGTCACTTCAGGTTTTGCCAGTCGGCTTCTCTGAGTCAAGCCCTTATTTGATGTACGCGCAAAGACAATTTAGAGCGTAGAAGAAAGCAACGGTTTAGGTAGTTCATTATTATATTCATTTCAGGATATAATAATAATTCATTCAGGATACAAGTAAAAAAAAACCTTTTATTTTTAATACACGTTATAAAAAAAATCTCTCTCAGGTTTAAATATGTGCAAATTTCTTAATTCAGCGTTCAAGAGGGCACAAGGCCTCACTGGCAAGCCACCAAATAGCTAGCTTGAACACTTGGGGCTATTTTTATTTTGCATTCGCGTCCTGCTTTTGTTAATAATATACATTTCACGGTGTCAAATCGAACTAGCTAGAAGTCGATCTAAGATTCTCCGTTCAAGATAATTAGTTGCTGAAGTTTGTCGCTATCTGATGGAACTGTTAGGCGCGGCCACCTAACTTGGATACAATCTCGATGCTAGCAATTTAGATAGGAACGTTTTGATGTCGAAATACATGTAAAAAGATATACGGCTTATTTGCAGTTTTTCAATTTACAAACTGATTTATAGATCTGTATATGTAGAAAAAATGTATAGAGCTGAAGATTCTAGTTCTCGCTCAATGTTAATGCTATAACAGCTTGGAAATACGTAACCTTGGTCTGCCCACGAAACGGTGTTTATCTGAATGGTATTAGGGTGCCACCCTGTGAGAACATTCGATTAAGATACTATTATATCGAATATAAAAATCTGCTCGGGCAAGATCCCAGTGGTCTGCTCATTCTTATACTTCAGACCTGACGTTTCGTTCTACTCAACTTATTCTAGAAGTTTATTACGACGGAACGGCGTGCCTACGTGGCCAGTCGAACATGGCCGTCGGGATGTTCCGTAACTAGGGTCGAAATCAACAGAAATGATAGGTCTTCATGCGTTAAATAGGAAGGCGTAAATCTGGACAATGTTAAGTATCCGGGACATAAGCTGACCGCAAACGCAGCTAATACTGGTAAATATCATTTGAATCAGATGTGATAACATTGATTACGAGATATTGGAATTGCTGGCTGGCAATATATGATTTAATTATGAAACTTTTGCAACAATGTAACACAGCAAGACTGATGCCCGTCGCCCTAAGCCGACTGCGCCAAAAAACGTATTTAACATATTCCATAACAGAGAAATAGTACATTCTATAAAGGGTACCGAATGGCGACGCCTGATTTTCTCTGACCCTGCTTCAGATGCTTGTCTAGAACGATTGAATGGGCCTAGCAATTCTATTACTTTATATATAGATCACCCAGTTACTGCAATGGCTCACTAACCGATTCGATTGTCTCTAAGGGACAAAGACGTATTCGTGCCTCTTCCCAAACGTTTCCACTTCAGAGCTGCATTAAATTTTAGCACAGTCCTCGAACTCTATTCGTAACCTGAACACAGATGAGAGCTCTTTTACAAGCTTCGATAATGATAGGTCTTAGTCTTAGTAAGACGAACGAAGACATTCTGCCTTCGAAGAAGATCCGCTGAAGGTATAACAATAAATTTATTGGTAGATGGCGTCTACCGACTACATCTGATTAGTCGCGCCAGTGTCCACTCTTCTTTCGTTCATCCAGTATCAGCAATGGGATCGGTTAGAAAGGCTATGCTTGACACGAGCTGTGCAGATCTATGCGTCCCCGTGATATCTTAATGGGTAACGTATAGTCTTAGATATACATTGTGGGCTAGGTTCGAACCCATAACGCATCGATGGGCACGCAAACAGAGACACCGTTCGTTTCGTGCTGGGAGCCTGCCGTCTGATGGAATACCTAACAACGATACCGGACGTAAAACATCAAACATAGAAATGTGCAGGTGGGCGCGTTAACACAAGTGCAAATGTTGGCGCCCGATAATTGACTCCGCACAAGCAGTAATCAGTAACATTATTCCATATTGTTGCACGCCACATCGCTGGAGGTATGAGCAGATCTATGGTTAGAATAGAGGAGCTGACATTGATTTGGCAAGTAAATTCGTTTGATTCGAGTCATTGTCAATGATTACGGTAATTTCTCGAAAACTATACCTCGCCATGTACTTGGAAAAGTGTTCGATTATGTATGTTGTCGGCTGCTACCTTCCGCAGTCTACTTCGGCCTAGATCTCTCTATAGAAGGACGTTTGCCAGGCTGTCCTGTGTTACTGAGCCGATCATCGTTCTCGTCAGCATATTTGGATTCCGCCATTGATTATGGATGGCTGGAGTACTAGAGAAGGTTAGCTAAACCTTTAGGAGGCTCTATCCAGAACAATGTTGTGCGATGCCGAACGGCGGTATCGTATCAGCTACCTTCACCGACCGCATCAGCAACCTAGCCCATCGACGTTCAATAATAATCTAGCTTTTCCTTTCTTCTTCCAGCCTGATAAACACAGCGATCAGCAGCAGTGCACCTCGCAGGTAGCCACCAATCACGTCGCTCAAGCAGGGTACCGCCCATCGATCAGGCTCCGCCCTCCAGCACAGACAAACTTCCAGGCAGACAGCAGGCCAACTGACTGGCCGGCTGGGCAGCCGATGAGCTAGAACACATCGTGTCGTTGCGCAGTGATCGCGAAACAACGAACAAGTGAATGAGAACCTCAAGAGGCGCATAGGGACGACTGGGAGCGCCGGTTTCAGCTTGTTGAGAGGCAGTCGAAACGGCCGCAGAAAGAAGACATTGACTAGCTGGCTCAGTCGGTAGTCTGCATGGCTATCGCCAGTCAGCCACGGAAGTAACCGTTGCCGCGAGCCAGTAACTGCATCGTATGTATGATAGCGAAAGGGATGATGAGGACGGCTGCGGCGGTCGGTAACACGCCCCTCCAGCTTGAAGGCGGTAGCGGTCACAGCGGCGGCGGTCTTGCTCGCACCCCCTCTCTCTCCCCCCTCGTTCTCCTTATCTCTCTCTCGCTTTCGCGCCACGCCATGAACAGTGGGCCGGTGTCGCTGAGCGAGATGCGAGAGACCGTGCTGCCTGACCGAGGAGAAGCTGTTGCGAACGAGAAGAGAGCAGGCCACTGTAGTTTGCCTGTTTGTCCGACTATATAGCTAACGAGACGAGAAAGGAACTGCTGCTGCTGCTGCTGCTGCTGCTGCTACTGCTACTAGTGCCGCCGTCGCCGCTGTTACTACTGCCGCTACTAGCCAGGGCAAGTCTACTGCTGCTGCTGTTAGCTCAAATATTTACGCGTGTTGAGTTCAAACATTCGGGAGCGGGATCTCGTCGCAGCACCAAGCGCTCCCGTCCGCACGCAGGCCAGCAAGCGCGTTGACCTTAACCGAAAATTAGACTTAATACGAGTGGAGTGGATCAAACCGGAACGAAGCACAGTGACTGTCCCGCTGAAGAGATAGACTGAAATAGTGCCTGTGACCGTTTGTCGAGCTAAATCGTTACGCTGTGCATTTCTTAGCTTATCTACCGCCGGCAGTGGTCACCGACACCCCAGTGGAACGTCTTCTTCCGACGCTTGCGTGGCGTCCTGTTTATCGACAGCATAAACATAGTCGGTTGGCTTAAGTCGACGGCGGTTCCGACGGCTGGGGCAGTCGCCGCCACCTTGCAGTCTTCCGTCGTTGATGTATCTCACACGACACGACGTCGTGTATACACAGCGACGTGAACACTCAGTCACGCACGACACACACAGCCGCGCGCAATACTACTTTTGTATTTACCTGCAGCGATCATCATAATAATAACAATATTAGGATTCAACGTGCGAATGCGAGACGCAAATGTAAATGCTATTGTGACTTTGTTTAAGTGTGTGTGTTGATCATTGTCATCATCAGCATCATAATAATTGTTGTCGTCGTCGTCGTCGCCGTTGCCGTGATTTAACGAAGGCCAGCGACGCCGGCGACGGCGGCGCTTCAATGCCGTTCAAGTGCCCTTTGGTTCCGTAGGTCAATGTGCGCGTATTGATATTAAAGTTTATTCGTTTGCATCGTGGACGTCACGGTCTTCCAACGATTCGAGGTGATTAGTTGTAAATTTGACAAAACGCTACCCTATTGTTGCCAACCGACGACAATCACGAGGTTATTTCGCGCAAAAACTGACCCGTTTGCCACCGTCCTCTACCTTAACGACGCAGCTTGCGTGTCAAAATGATGATTAAACGTGAAACCGAGGACAGTCCTCAAAGAGGCGACCTCATTTCATCTGTCCCTTCAGTGCCTACAATGACTCCTGTGCCGTGTATGGCCACCTCGAGCGGACCTTCGATGCTTCCCTCCGTTGTGCCTGCACCAGCCTCCAGTTCTTGCACATCGCCACTTTCTCTAATGGTCGAAAATTATCTTCCACACCCGATGAATGGCCTACATCTGGACTACTCGCAACATAGCAGTGCGATACAATCTATTTATCATGAATACATTAATTCGCAGGTTAGTTAAAATGTTTCTTTCTTCTTTTTAGAAAAGCTATAGTCTATAGCCAACTAGTTGATCTAGATGATGAGACTCGAGCAGACGGTACAACTATGCCCTACGTCTGTCGCACAGTGAAATCAACAAATACTTCGTGCGCGCCGAAGCGGCTTCTGTTTCCGAGAAAAAAGAACCGAGCGACCTCGTAACTAAAAAAAAATAATTAAAAATACAGCATATGCACTATGGAATTACAAGCAGGATTCAAAATAGGTGCGAATGTTTATGAGTTTATGCGGGTACCTGCGGCTCGTGTGTTAGAATAAGTCGTTTGTCAGTCTTATTTAGCAATATAGTAATTTAATTTTCAGTGTCTTTCTGATGCTATACTTCCGTCATATCTCTTAATTTGTTCGATATATGTTTTTAGTGTACGTCTAAATCTAATGACATTTAGTTAGGTGCTGTTACGCGATAGTGTTTTCTGTTAGCTCACTGTTCACTGATTAATCACTAACAGTGCCTGTACAGGTGTAACGCTAGATTGTCCTGTTTTTCTTTTTGTCACCATGGCCTGCGACCATTTTCGAGCTGTCTCGCCTGTCGCTATAATCATCACTATATCTTTTGCTACTGTCTCTCCGAGTGTCGTCGCCATCAACTACGAGTAAACGTACGTTTTCTGAGCGACCTTTTTCCATCGGTCGTCCACCTCCTTCTATTATATTGTGCCATTGTTTATGTAGCTGATGTACACATGTACTTCTACTGTGGAGTTTCGACTCAGGAATGTTATATCAGCACCGGAAGAGTGGGAGTCACGCCTGCGTGTCAGTCCGTCGACGTTTGCTCAAGTGGAGGATTGGTCTGTCCTACTTTTTGCGTAGCGATGGCGCTAAAGGTCTCGACGACAATCAGCGCACCTCACCTTTCACTGGAGACTGGCTGCCGGCCACGGCCTTTGGCCCTTGTCGCGGCCACTACGGTAATACGTATGGTCGAGCTATGCAACAAACTGGCGATCGCATTCAGTACGCACGTAAAGATCAACGGATGGTTTCGGTATAACGTTTACTTCGAGTAATAAGAGGTACGAATATCGAAAGTAAAAGACGACATCGCGGCACTTTACTTGGAGGCGGCCATGGCCAGACGCAACCGCTGACACTTTTACCAGGAACCGAGAAATAAAAAGTTCAGATCA
Source organism: Varroa jacobsoni (assembly GCF_002532875.2). Lineage (NCBI taxonomy): Eukaryota > Metazoa > Arthropoda > Arachnida > Mesostigmata > Varroidae > Varroa > Varroa jacobsoni. The sequence goes on from NW_019214560.1 coordinate 38,568, forward strand.
GATTAACCGTCCAAGAAACAATTGATCTATTAACCAACAAGCCTGTGATTGCAGCTAGTTTGGTTGACGTTCGGTATTTATACAACAACTTATTGCTGCGACTGGAAATGGGCATCTGTTCTGAGACACTTCTTAACGATTCGGATGAGCATCATTTCGCCACAACATCGAATCTCCGGATGAGCCAAAATGCTTGTTGACTTCATCAAAACGTTCCAGACGGACGGCTGTGGTTCAACCACAAGCGTACAAAGCTACCGCGGCTCCAGGCGACGCTCGTAACAATAGACTGTGGTTTTAGGAATCAGCGCTTCGGTTAAAAGCTGGATGGAGATGACTTAGTCAAAGATCATGGTCAGATGGAGATCATCAAGGCATTTGCCCGACGGGGGCTAGTACGGCTCGATCGATTGTACGCTCGTAAAATTCCTTATGACGTAATCCCACTTTCTTGGATAGAGTTTCATGCGTCAGAATCTACGTGTACAGCACTTTCACGAAGCTCAGAGCTTCCGATCTATCGAAGCATGGCCTTCGTGTATGCACTGGACCTGTACGTTTCGAGTTTATTCCATCAGACGGCTGGCTTGCAGCGCTCTGCCTATGGCCCGGTTTGAACCTTGACCACAACGTCCTTCTAAGATTAGCAGGCAAATGCGTTACTAGGCTATCACGAGGAACCACGCATAACACTAATGTTAGCGGATACGTCTAACGTCTATATAGTAACTTTGCAATGGTAACTCTAACTATGTCTAAATCTTCGTAGATTAGAGTGCATTTACTAACTTTCGATTCACTACTTAGTTACCACTATCTTTTCGATAAAACTGGAAAATCCCAAACCGCTTCGTGACCATTATTTGTTATCATAAGCTGTCATCTCGTGCTTTCTATTTGACTGTTGGAAGCTCACAGCGAACAGCCGAATCGCTGAAATTTCAAATAAGTCTTTTTCTAAAGACAACTATTTAAAAAAGTGCCTTTAACTTTTCTCTCTAGTTTGGCGAATAACGAAATTAATAAATAGACATTTAGAAGAACAATCGGCGGGGAGCTTTTTTAAACACAAGTTAGTTTCCCACAAGTGCAAGGACACAAGTGCTTTGTTACCCCACGAACTGTCTGATATCGTCTATTCAAAATCAACAATTTAATTTAGTTAAAAATGCCCCGTTTAGATTATGTGGTACTCGTATACTGACAAAAGGTGTTTCTTGTTGTCTATGGATACCAGCAAATACCCCTTACAGCAGCCCCTGGTATTTTACTCGGCGAAAATCGAATACTCACAATAAGCTGTTGAAATGAACACTCTGTCTTAAAGCCATACGAAAAGCAATATTATAGTTAACAAAACGATACCTGAAAGCTGACCTCCTACTTTCACCAGTGTCCTTAAGGCGCGTCATTACGACCAAGAATAATATGTGCAATAGTAGTTAAGCGATACTATAGTACCAGTTTACAGACGTTGACGAGCGTAAAAATCGGCGTAAGGCAATTTTTGAAATGGGGTTACATATATCTTTGCGTAAGGCCCTGAAAACAGTCGATAGTTGTTGCCTCGGCCCGTCGAGCCTGTGATCGCAGTGACCAGATTACTGGAACCTAGCTGCTTTGTAATACAAAACAGTGCTTAACAGATGATTGAAATGTGTACTTACAGGTAAGCAGCACTGCCCTCGCCGAAGTTCCGGACGGCCCAACTGCACAAGTGCCTGAGGATAAGCCAGGTACGGGTGGTGCGGTTGCCAATGGTAAAGCTAATAGCGGTAGCAGCAGTGGAGGTGGAAAAAAGAGCGATTCGAATTCGCAACGAAGGCAGGAAAAACCGCCGATCTCTTACATCGCGCTCATTGTCATGGCAATACAAAGTTCACCTACTAAACGGCTTACTCTTAATGAAATTTACACCTTTCTTCAGCAGCGATACAGCTTCTTTCGAGGTTCTTACACGGGCTGGAAGAATAGCGTTCGGCACAATTTATCACTTAACGAGTGCTTCCTCAAATTGCCGAAAGGCTTAGGCCGGGCCGCGAAGGGCCATTATTGGACAATCGACCCCAGCTCGGAGTTCATGTTCGAGGAGGGCTCATTTCGCCGACGGCCACGTGGTTTCCGTCGAAAGTTCCAGCTCATGAAGCAATCGTACACCAATGGAGCCAGCCATGTAGCAAACCCACCCGCGGTGGCCGCCGGCGTTACACCCATAGCCACGGGCCCAGCCGCGGCAGCTGCTATAACACCTGTCGCCAACTATTATCCCGAAGTGCAAACAACTCAGCCATCAATGTATACCAGCACTGGATGTGATATGGTAGCCAGTTATACTGCTGTAGCCGCAGCGGACTATGCAGTCTACCAAAACGGTTATCCGTCTTACCTTGGTTCAATGGGATCCAATGTCAATACTGATTACTACCCAGCTACAGTTAACTCAACCGTGCCAACAATGAATTACGACTATATGAAAACCGCAAGTCTCCCATCAATAGTTTCAGGATATGAAAATGGTACCTCAGTTGGAATTATGGCGTCAGCCGGTGGAGGCGGCGGCGGTGGTGGCTATCAGGAGGTACCACAAGACTATAAGGACTACTCAAAGATGATGGAGGCACAAATGTCGTCGCCTCTTACCATTGTCGGCCAAGAGAACGCCGTACAAGATGGTAAGTAGAAAAAAAAAACCATAATTTTCATGTACTGTTCATGCGCTGTGTGTATGTAATTAGATCGGCGCCTGGAAAGGTAATACCTTGAGTGAGAGCATTTACCCAGTGCCGTTGCTAAAGCTAGCTATGCTTAAGAAAGCGGCGGGGCTTATGATTAGGTTCGTATCAGCCACTATCTCGTGGCGATTCACATAAAAGTCGGCAATGCGCCCCAGAAACTATAATAAATGTCCGGATGGTTGAGGCAACCGTCGACAGTCAGTCCTGCGCTTCTCAGAGCTATGTTTTCTTTCTAATGTGCGCTCGCTCCACTGATAGATAAACGTATAATAATGCTTTGTTATTCCGGAAACGGTGTTGTCCAGCGGCCAGCCATCAACTGCAATCTCTCGAGTCCTATTAGCCGTGATCAGACGTGGTTGTTGTTGTTACTTCTGTTCCTAAGAAAAATGCTGATCTATCTGCCAATGGTTTTTCCTACTGAGTGGGCAGCGAATAAACAGCGACGATACGAGTGCAACCATACTCGATTGAACAACTGGACTGAACGAGCTTTTTCGCTCTGTTCATGCCCATCACCGTCTCTCTTCGTTGTCGTCGGCCTGGGCTCTTAAAAAAATACTCACTTCCTTGTGCATAGATGAGTTCCCGCCCCTTATTCCTAGCACTTGAGGCACTTGTGATTCGAATTCATTACACATGCCGATATTTTTCTAGCCGGCGATACTTGACTTTTTACTTCTCAACAACTCTGGACGTGTCCTTTCACCGTTCAAATAGCTTCGTGCGTAGTAGATTAACTGGCTTCTCGAAGAACAGCTAACAACAGCAAGTGCGAGATATAGCGAACCGAAGACACGGATACGCGTCCTATCAGCATCATTCTTGTATAAGCTCAAAATCCTAGTTCGGCTTTGTTGTTTTGTACTGAAGGTATTGGTTGACTCATCTCATGGGTGTCTTTCACATGGACTCGCTGAGCACTGGCAACGTAAACGTTTCTAAAGAACGTACATTGCTTCATAGCATGCGCCAAGTAAACATTGAACATACTTACGTTAAAAAACCTTAAATAGCAGCCTTCGATCTATGGCTTAATAGTAAAAAAATCATTTATTTTGACTCTTTTTCCTTTAATGGCTGATAGCGGAATAGATATCTTCTAATCTTTATCTCAGCCTTTTCCAAAAGATTTTACTTTCATTGTTTTCTGAAAGGGTCACCTCTTCGGTCCACTGTTGTTATCGATTCTCACGTGCTTCGGTTGTTTCGTGTCTCCAAGAGCGTCGTCAGCCTTAGGAAGAAGATCGCGTTGGATCGAAGGTTGTAAAGAGCACACTTTATGGTACTGGCTGTCTCACCGCCTCATTCTCTCTGACAAGGTTCAACATGGTCAGCCACCTTACATTCTTCCAGGCAGTATTTAGTCTTTAACGCTGCCGAGCTCTTTGATCGTGATGTTCCACGGGGGTATCGCGAAATTGCGACGGAATGGGCGATGGGAATCGCTGATGAATGTGCCTGACAATATGCCGAGCCGAAAGAACTATTCCGCGACAGCCATCTCGTATGCAAGATCTATGTGCTCGGTGTTTGCAAATACGATCGTCCAAGGCTAGAATATACGTTTCAGAACAATTAGTAGCTAGCAAGGGAACTCTTTCAGTGTACGATCTTCAACTTACCTAAAGTTAAGGAAGAAATCGACAATTATCAAGGACCCATGTTGCCGTAGCCTTAAAAGAATAACACCAGCGACCTCTGCCGTTACTACCAGTCAAAAGGGAGCCGCTTTTGATTATCGTAGACTAAAAAAAGCGCCAAGAAGATAGAACTGCGTCTATAATGAATTTTTCCTATGCGACTCACTTCTGCTTCAAATGTTGAGTATCTGTGTTACAGGTTAGATACGTAACGCTTTTCACACCATTATACTTCAGTCATGATAGGATACGATTCGTCGAGATCAGATTGGGATTGGAAGAACGATGTTCTCACAGTGACAACGGTTTTACGAGTCCAGGAAATCATCTAAGACAAAGTCAAATATCTCCACCAGAATCGATTTGCTGAAAGTGACTAAAAATCCTATAAACCAGCAACGTTGATGTCATCCAAGTTTGATGCCTGTTTTTTTTTTCGTGTTCTGTGCGAACTGGGGTGGCCGATCTCGGTGGTGGCTGTCCATGACGACAATCCTCAGACTCCTTTCTAGTTACCACGTCGGCGATGGCACTGAAGAGTAATAGAACAGTGTTGCAGGGACTGATAACAAGTAGTTGAAGCCTCAAGCAGTTAGCAGAAGCTACAGACTGCTTTCTATTCTCGCCGATACGCGTTTACGAGCGTTGGTCTAGCGGCGAGTAACATGGGAAAATGCTACGGGATTGTTTATTCTCTTTGGGGTTTTTCGAGTAACGAGCTCCCGCATATCAACCGCGATCGAGTTTTCAAAGCCTGTTAATTGAAATGCTAGAATCAACGAAGATAAAGATACTAGAATATTTAAGACTCTGCGTCAGCTGAATAGTAGAGGCAGATTTCTAACAGGTTTGTACCATTTCGAGCTGGCCTTTAATTAGTTTTTCTTATGAGGACAGGTCTTGGGAATCACCGTTAGGTATAAATTTGGATAGCAAGAGGAAAGATTTTTTTGGACGGATCTCGGCCTCTCCAATAGGCCTATGAAGTGGCAGAGTAACTATCACGCTAGTGGCCCTAATATTTTATTACTCATCTTTGCCTGTCCGTGACCATTAAGGTTTGAATTACCGATGGCCAGCATGTTCGCTGTTTGTGATTGCCACGGAAACACGTTCGGAAGTGCGTATTAACCATCCAGACAACGCTCCCTAACGTAAAAAAGACTTCTAGACATCAAAATACCTAACGGCCATACTGGACGTAACACTGAAAGCATAGAGACATGAGAACGATAGAATCATAAACAATATCTTATATGCCCTTCGTATAAGATAAGGGCATTTTTTCACAACAGGCCTAAACAAAAAAAGCCACCGAAAAAATTAAAAGCCGTCTTTGGCTGATCAAAGATATATAGGACACTAATATTGGCATTATTTTTCTTGTCCAAAAATTCTCCTATATCTAATTACTTTAGCAATGAGTGGTTATTTTTTAGGGATTTTATAGACGTTCTCGAATTGCTACTTAACTGATATGTAGACCTTAAGGTAGAGGCACATATTTTAAGACTAAAGAAAATATAGTGACTTTCATCAAATATATTTTTACCAAATGGTATACGCTTCACTGGCACTACTTCCAGAAAATGCGAATTCTAATATCTAACTTTAAATATATTATCAAGTTTATTATATATGAAACAATTATAATGTGCTCGGATATACCACATATCTTTTACCGATCTCCGGCTGGACCGTCACTTGTTATTATCCTTCGGGCAATGTCGCTACTGTTGCTGTTACTGTGTAAAAAATATTATTACTACTATTATGTTAGTCTCGGCGAGTGACTCAAACAAATGGGTTGTTGGCACCAAGTGACCGTACCGCGGTGCCCCACGTCCGTGTTCTTACAATCACAACTAACCTCCCATCCCATTTATTGAAATTATTACATGTGTACATGGGATGTACATCTAAAAAGACATACTATTATTATTGCCATTATAACATCCCCATAGGAGAAGTTAGCTAACGTATGCTTTCGGTGGCAGTCTCATACTTAAAGCACTATTATACCAGTTATTTGTTGTGCTTTGCGATCTCAGTCAAAGACCGAGGTTCGTTTAAGAGACTCTTAGAGCTACGCTAAAGCCACCGGCAATATTTTTATAGCGATGTGTCCGTATGCATAGGCTTGGAATGGAAGAGTATGTTCTCAAGACATGAGAGCATGCAGGTGCTGTCGAATGACATGGGATCTCCACGACGCCACAAAAAGGACAAGAGGGATAGGCCAAGGAAAAGTTACCGAAAGTTCTCTTCTTTCTTTAGATGGAAGAGCTCTCTTCGTTGTGAACTTTCTTCGCCGGGAGCGAGTTCGCCTGTGCTCGCCATAGCACAAGTCAAGACGTCAGTCGTATACTCGTTTCATGACTTGCGCTCGCCCGTTTCGAGCGATCCATCGAACGACAGAGAAGCCATTGACATCAAATAAATGTCGCCCAAAAACACGAGCTGAATAGGCTGCGGACCTGTGAGATGAGAGAAGGCCAATTTTCGAGAACTGTTTTCACCCGATTCAGATAGGAAAAGGGCAGTATTTGCTGTACTGTCCGATCGATTTTTTTATTTGGCATGACGGTCTTGATAGTAGAGCTGGATAGATTGGCCCGACCGCCAAATCCAGCTGAGCCTGAGCTCTTTGGGAGGTCACTTGTTTGTACCCGAGTACAACGGAGGCACCTTGCTGTAGGACAGGGAACATGATGTGATTTTAGCTAACTTGACTAACCGAAGCCCTGCGATTACCGGCTTTGGAGCCTGGATCAATGAAAGCACTACTATCCGTTTATGAAGGACACTGCCATATAGGACTGACTGGTCTTGCAGCTGTACACGGTCAATAGCTATGCTGGCCTAACAAGCCAGGCCATTGACAATAGTTTCAATAAAACGCAACTAAATAGAAAGGGAACAGAAGGAAAAGCAATAATGGAAGAGTGTCTAGAGGCAAGTTCTGCATCTTTCGTAGCGCAACTATGCAGCGTGCCTTTCGATGTTGCTCAAACGAAATAGGACATAACGGTCGTTCATCAGAGAATAATAATATACATTATACGTATAGATTCACCATGACGGATCATTTCGATATGTCTATCGATTAGTAACAAGATACAGTATCGGTATGACTATAGCTATTGACTGGTGCAATCCTTTCTGCGTCTCGAGTGGGGGCTGTGTCGAGCATAGATTTTCTCAGATAATTACTCATTCGATTCGTATCTAATTATACTAGATAAGGACGGATACTAGGATGCTAGATAAGCTCTCCCAAACCCGAACACATATGTATATACACCAATCATTGATCGCTGCATTCGATATCCAGTCACAACTGCAGTTGATAGTTATTGCTGGTAAATACACCTGCCGATTAAATCAATCCAGATAATTTAATTATTTAGATAAGATTTTGGCTTGAAACCCGTGTCGCTGTACTCATTCATATATGCGGCGATCTAATTCCCCCGTTTGTCGGCGAAGCGTGCAGGATGTCTACCTGTCTAACAGCGTTAAGACTTCCTGGAATCAAATATATATTCTCCCCGAAATATGCACTAAGTTGTATATAAATAAATGCATTCTTTTCGGTGACGGAATTTATCCCTGAGAGAATAAACGAGGAAGTTGAACCACCAAACAGTTTGTCAAAATTTCTGAAGGAGCTCACCTAAAAAGAAACGGAAAACGATTTAACGTACTAGGGACAGACGCACGAAGCCTATATTTCATTTTGAAAAAAAGGCCAAGCTGCGACTGCCGTCGCGTGGAACGACCGGATGAATCGAAATGGGCCGCTTACGTATAGTATGCTGCCTCTAGCCTTCTGCACGAGTGCGTGCATGTTAGTAGTTAAGTCAACAACAAGCCTTGCTGTGGTTGAAGGCCAAGTCCTAATGTTTGCAATCCGTTTAAGTGATTCGATTGCTCTAAACTAACCGCAACATCTTTCCTCTCGTGCGTATACGTGATACAGACGCCTTGTTTCGCCGGCTTGTAATTGTTTCTCATTCGCCTAAAATATCAGGTCGCGGTACTATGTAAGATTTGCTGATCACAATCATCTGCTGCATATATTTCTCTCGTAACATTGGGAGATAAATGTGAAACATCAGATAATACAAAGTACCGCATCCAACGCTGCCACGTGTGCACAATCACCTCGTACCCTGTGCGCTACTCTAGGGCTGACAAACTTTTCTGTCAGAGAAGATCTTCAAAACAAAGTATCAGTTCGACCGAATTTTAGCTCATAAAACGTTACTAGATACGATTATTATTACCAGTTAGTTTACTATTTCTATTAATTTAACGGTAGCAAACTGTATCACATGTTTCATTAAACATCGAATGGACGCTACACTCGTTGACGAGTGGCGTGCTTCGTCAACAAAACAGTCAAATCCCAGTTGCCTAGTCAGCCATTTCGAAATAGAAAGTACCGACCTACCTGACCTTCCTGACTTACTACGTGCTCCTGAAAGGTTGACGGCGGGCCGCGCTAAATGGAACTAATGTTAGAGGCTAAGTAAGACTGCTATTGTTGTTATTGAGTAGCTGGTCATCTAGTTAGAATAAGAGGCAATTGAAATAAGGTACCGAACCGAGCGTACGATCTATTCGCTCATAGAAGTATGCAAAATGTACGTATGTGTATAAATTATATACCGTTGGGATCTGTCAACTATCCGAATGAAGCTCCGGTCCTCGCTGCCATAGTCATCGTTTTGTTATATTCTATATTTATTTTCAAAGTTTGTTCCAACCTGTGAGCGCTTCGTTGCTCTTGTGCCCTCATTTCGTGAATTATTACCATTGTGATCGATTCGTACGCATGTTTGAATATGGGTTGGTTATGTTGCCGGATACATACATGAAGATCCTTCGGTGGCCAACTTGTATTAATGAACGTGCCGTAATTGTTTTGCTTTTCATTTTTGGTAACCTATTAAGATTGGCTGAGCCAAAAGGACAGTCTCTACTGTATAAAGAAGTTTTCTACTATTCCTACGACTGATTACCCCCTACGACTACCGCTACGGTTACGGAAGCCCTTGGCTACTTCGTCGCAACAGCTCCCTGCTTATCCGTCTGAGCGGGCTAGTTGGTTTTTTCGAGTTAAACACGTAATAATCTAGCGCCGATTCATTTATTCAGTCCCTAGTTAGTCGCGCCGCTCTCAAAACGCTAGAAAGAAGAGGAATCTAGCTGGTGTTGGTAACTCGACGTAGCTAGCTCACCCATAGCCTCGTAATTTAGATCCCTGCGTGTCTGAGTAAAAAAGCTAGAGCGGTCGCGTCAAACAGACGAACTGCCACGATGAGTTACCGGAGTCGTTGGATTTGTTACTACTATTTTTAATGCTGCTGGTGATGATGACTATTTTCCCACAACTATATCGCATCGTGTAATCTGTGGCACAGGGCAGGGGAGGAATAAGCTACACGCTACATCACATCACACCAAAGACGTACCACCACTGAAGAGGGAGGCAAATTTGCCCATCTGAAATACAAAGCCCACGAGTATGTGTGAACACAGAGGATATATGTATGTCTATGTCTTTTTATGCATGTGTACAAACTCAGTGATGAACGCTGATATCATGGGTGAATTTACAGCGTAAGCAGAACTCACCCAAAGGATAAGTCGCATCTTCAAGTGTATATATTGTTATAGACACGACATATAACTGGAACAACCATCCTCGCGAGTCGTGAATAGCCATTGATCAGCACGAAACAGAATACAACGGGTAAGGAAGTTAAGGAAACTCTGATATCGATAAAAAAATATTGGTAGATTCGTAGTCTCGCAGAGAGTTACAGATATAGTTGCTAGGGTTATACAGGCCACAATCTGTGTGTGTTCGCTCTTACATCGTCGAGTTCAAGTCAGGTAGGTGAAATTATTCTATTTGATAAGGTTAGATTACGACGGGTATACAGATGTTCGTCTTCGAAACAGATGCTATATTTACTTGCGGTATAATCGATGAAAAGCGTCAAGGATACACAATCACTGAATAGCACCACGTGTTTTCCCCTTAATAGTGTACCATTTAAATTCTATCTGTACCATGGAAGGTTTCAGTACGTTTGTAACCTTTAAAAGCTAACGCCATTGCAGCCTAATTTCCACATTAACGTCAAACGAATCTGCATTGATTGAAATCACTGATTTAGCTTTATTTTGTGCATAAGCAGACGTTGATCCTGCGTCTGTTTGCCTGATACGTTTGCCCATTCAACTACAATTCATTGTCATTTTTACAGTCTGACTGCTACCAGCTCGCACAGAGTAGTCCTAATCTTGTCCATAAAATTATCAGGAGTACTATACTTTAGCACAAACATCAGCTACATTTATTCCACGCTACTTACGCTCAGTCGGCACGACGTGCGATAGATAGATATATATATATATATGGGGATTTGTTTCATTTAGATTTTAGTGGCGAGTGCGAAGCAAAACCCAAGTCCGCTAAATCGCACCGCCTGCGCCAACGGCAACGTCGGATTTTCAGTCGAGTTTTATTGCCCGTCCATCTATATATGTGTTTGCCTGTCAGTGTGTTAGTCTTAAATGTGGTATATATCAGAGATGTAAACTTTCTCTCTTTCCTTTTCTATTATTTATAAACTGGATGAGCTGAGACCAGCCATCTAGTCGACAGTAACGAACGAACGGTGGCATGGCTAGTTTCGGCGTCTTACCCAGTCCGGTCGTTTCGCTAACGTTTGTTTGCCAATGGAACGCCAGAGCAATGTATTGGAGCTGAAGGAGATGGAGGAGTGGGCCTACTTTGATCAGAGTTTTGGCAGAGTCCCGTCCTTACTCGGAAGATATGGCCGGTTTTGCAGAAAATGCAAAATACCCTGCTACTCCACGCTGTTCTCATGATCACTGTGTTGTTCATTGCCATAGTGCTCCAATTTGGAAAGATGTCGAGTGCTCACCGTTGGATATAACGTATAGAACCACGAGTGAAACTATTTTAGGCTGTATTGGAAGAATGTAAAACGATGTTATTGAAGTAAATGACATAAGGTACTTTGGTACGTGGAACGAGGAAAATCGCCACTTTTCTTCCAACTTTTAGAGCAATAAGTACTACTTCGAGAGTTTCAGGGTACCGTTTTTGCGACCTGTACTTAGGTGAGCCTTTTCGGCCTACAAAGGCACTAAGGAACGTCTTGGACAGCAGTGTATTCTATTCTCACCTACAGCCATCGATGTCTAAATCGTACCTCCGCGCTTACGACAGACCGAGATTGCATTTGGCAAAAAACGGTTGCCGCTTTTAGCACCATGGGAGATGTAGAAATGCCCAGAAATTGAATTGAGGGACCATGAAAACGCTATCAAGCCAATGTAGTTCTATGTCAAAGGCTAGCCTGCCAAGTGATAAAGTAAAGAATCTATGATAAAAAAAAAATAGGACAAAGGTGAATGAGCCAGTCGCGTATCATATATGACTTTAAAAGAATGAAAGCTAATTTGGTTTCAATATGACGCGTTGCTATCAAACGAATCGTGTTAGTTTAATCGCGGGAGCACTTATGCTATAACCTTTCAATATTTGTTCACAGTTAAATCGAGGTTATACGTTACCTGACCAGCTTGTTCAGCTGCGGAACGACTTCATACAAAACAAAAAAAAAAAACTACTAAAAACCCATATTTCGTGGGTTTTTCACATAAACGTGAATATGTATACGTATGACTATGATCTAAAGTGTGGTCTTTTTATACTTTGTAACTTTATCTAAATAAAAACGGATGAAATTTTACTTCTAACAATAACAATGTTCGATTGTGGGCAAGCCAGCGATCACCCCTGCGATTAATTTTCGCATCGGGGGTAGAAAAGTTTGATTCTTCGAAGAATCTCATAAGAACCAGTCACATTCGTTGGTTTTATTGTCCTATATTGAAAAACATCTATCTAACTTCTCTGATATGTAACGTATGTCTAAGAACTTTTTGAGCAATGCGTGATATTATACGTTAACTCATATTAAATTAACGAAGCTAACACTCGCAGTGATCTAGACAGATTATTAGAAATGTACTTTTGGAGGACAGCGTTTAGTTTTGGAGTCTGCACTGGTTATTTTCTATTGCGGATTCTCGATTACGCATTGTTTGAAACCCCACACTCATTTGCGATGCGTTACTCGGTCGACTTGAGAAATTTATAATCTTATTCAGAGTTCTCCAACTTCGGTAATAGCTAATCATCTCTTGAATTCCATAGACACTGTATTGTTGTTCTAGAAAGGACTTGTCTTCGTCTGGTGCTAGGGCTGGCGGATGGACGCATAGTCATTAAGGTGCCCTTCCCATATACTCCTAGTCAGTTTCGCTATTTAGTTACGTAGGCTGCGAAACTAAAATATACAAAAGAACAGCATTGCAGCTTCGATTTCTTCTCATCGTCGTTCTTCGTTGACTTGCTTTCGTTGGCAATGTATCTCGGAACTCGACGACAACGGTTAAATACGATCATTTGTAGTGGCTTTTCTCCTTCGGCGGAGGTTTGCCGGCCACCAATCGCAGCGATTGGTCTCTAGGAAGCTTGCAGCTATAATGTTATCCGTAAGACGGTTCGTTCCGCGTCAACTGGGCGACGATTGAAGCCACAGTTAGCAACGATATGCTGTATTGGGCACGCCTTTTGAGAGTGTTTATGCTGACAAAGGGTAGGTGATCTGCTACCAATGGTTCTTTCATCCAGCCCGGACTGACTGAGTGACTGACGTATAGCAGGCTCGGCCGCCTGTTATATCAAGCATTCAACGTAGTCCTGCCACCGGCAGCTTTTGCTCGGAAGGCCGACTTGTCTAGCAACGACAGGTCAGGACAACTTTCTTACTTGCGCGTCTGATGATTAGCATAGCGGCAGTAGATGTCCGAGGCACCACAATCCCTGGTCCTGTAGTACTTAGGCAGTGAACAGAGAAGCACTCGTTAGATTGGGTCCGCATAATTGACCAAGAAGGACGTGTAGGTTATCTTGAAAGTTACGTTGAAAACTGCGTAAGACTTTTTTGGCCACTTTGCGTTACCCTGCCATCTTTAAAATTGAAAGGTATGAGCGTATTCGAAATATTCAAACGCCACATCGTAGCGAACCTAGCATCATTGTCCAATTCTTTGAAACGCAAGCCTGCTATGGTCTCTAATACAGAAGCTACATTGGCCCGGTTTAGTGTCACTCTTAGGCATACATTTGTTATTATACATACGCTCGACTCAACGTCTATATTGTTCCTTAGATCTCCTGTACTGATGTTGACTGATGAAAAGATTTAGAGAAAACCAAACTTTCCGGATCATGTTGTTATTTTTTTATGATTATCTAGATTGTCTTTTTAAATTTTATTATTGTTATCACTGTTGCCTAGAATTTAGTTTTGGAACATCCGCAGCAAATGCAAAATGTGAAACCTACTGCAAAATGCCCACCGAGAAAATTTACTTGTAGTCAAATAGGGCAACATTGAGGCCTTTGAGAGGACGCCCACCAGTGCGAATCTGCATTTTCTGCCAGTTCTCTTTTCAGATTCACAGAAGCATCGTTCAATGCTAGAAGTAGCGTATAGGGCGCCTTTACTATTTCAGTCACTGATACCAACAGTATACTTATGATGGAGCAATTATTTTTTGTCGATTTCTCTTTTGTTTTTTTTGGCACAAGTCCGCTTCTCGTACTCGACACTTATCCGGGTCTCTGCCGGACACTTATCCAGGCAACTCACCCTAAATATAAAAGAATAGTTATTTGTCATGCGAGAACGCGCTTTAATTTTCGTCTGAACGAAAATTCCTCGGATCTTTCTCGTCTTATAGAGCAAGATCTCTTATCCGACTCGACAATATAATCTCCACTCAAATTTTGACAAGCAGCGCCAATGTCATGGCGGACCCGGCAACGAGTGGCAACAGTGGCCCAGAGAAGCTTAAGCCCAGAATCGGGCAATAATCGCGCCTAGGCAACCCAAAACCGGGAACGCGTCTGATTCGAAAACGTGGGGAAGAAGAAATGTTAATGTAGCCATACGGACAAAATATCAAGAGACAGCGACGTTCGCACTCGGGAATCTGTTTACGGTTTAACTCAAACTCCTTATGTACATCGTAGTTACTACACGATAGGCAACATCCTGCAATGGGGTCAGAGTGAAACTTTTAACTGGCTGTTCATATCACTTATTGAATTAATAAGGTTTCGAGAGGACTTAATAAATGAATTATTTTGCTTTGGGTAGATTTTTTCGCTGCAAGACAAATTTTGGCACAATCTCTATAAGGTCACGCAGCAAGGTTTAAAAGCATTATTATGAAGGCAAGCATGAATTGAAACCAATAATTCCACAAACAGCAACGGCCTGCTATGTTAAAATAGACTATAGGGATGATTCAGCTGTTTACTAGACGTATCATCGACTCCTATGTCAGTCACAACGACTTTCATTTAGCGAACCATCTTCTATTTATGTAACCACATCTACTTCAGCTGGACTGCCATAAAACACTTTCGGAATTCGGAACGGCCTAATTGGATTCTCCTAGGTCTGTCCAAATAAAGTTATACTGTATAATTTATTGAACCTTGTCTATTTCACACATAACTATCGCTTTCATGTTAGTACTTCAAACAAATTTGGTTTGATCGAGTAACGCATATATCAATTTAGCTATTATGCTTCACTTCGTCAAGGCGCTTTGGGGCCCGACGGTGTACTACGCTTAGATGGGTTGAAAATAGGATTTACACAGTATCGGTGGGCTGTCTTAAATGAATTAACAAGCAACTAACCTTCCGCGGAAGGTATCAGTACTTCGAACACTTGACACTGGTCATTGAGATTGCTAGTGCCAGTCAACCTTCGATTGAAGGCCATGCACAAATGCTAACGAAACAAGATTACTATGACAGAGTTGAGAAAACCTTATCACACGTAGAGGAAAACGTCTCTTTTGTATTCTTACATTTGTATACTGCCAGCTATCCGCGAGCTGCTCGCGTGGTTGTCACACATTATCAACAACTAGCAATAGGCATCGTAAGACCGTCAGGATGCGACGAGACGCTCGTTTAACGGCGTGTCTTAGTCATTACTACTCGTTTCTAGTATAGTAATTAGTATCTGTTTTATTATCTTATTATTATTTACTTTATTCATTCGAATCGAACACGTTCTATAAACGAGCTCAATAGGTCTGTAGAGCCAACGAGGGTGCATTGATATGCCAAGATGCAACCTATCCTATTGAACAGATTAATTTATTAAGATGCGTTTCACCTTTCAAACTGTTAAGTGGGATTTTCCTTATAGTGCACTTGTTTTAGTTACCAAGCCTACCAAGTTAGTTTCGCTTCTACACTTGTTTACAGATGTTAACGGTACAGTGTCAATGCATCCATCTATTGAATGTATGCATTTATTATCGTATTTACCCTTTAAAGTTAATTAGTAACGAAATAAAAATATAAAGTGTTGGATGTGCATTGAATTTATCTATAATTATGCTGCTGCTGCTGCTGCTGCTGCTGCTGCTGCTGCTTAATTCAAAAAGCTGGAAACAAAAGCACCTGTTGCAGCAGAGACAAAAGATGAACGATGCATTAATATTCACTAGACATAATTACGCCAACAGAAGATACTCGGCGTAATACGCACTCATACTGGAGTTAGAAATCGGACTTATTTGCCATTTCAGGCCATTTTGTATACTGCCAAGGTGTTTTCGTGCTTCTAGATCATGGATTCGACAAGGCATACAGAAATACAGGAGAGAGTTTGCTCGAAAGCATATTCAAAAATCTGTAAGAGTTACACATCCGTTGGCTAAATTGAAAAGACGAGGCGCTTCGGTCAGAGCCTCAAATCACTTCACAGAGCTACTGTTGTATGAGTCGTATCACACCGTTTGAGATTAGCCGAACTGTCGACCATACGCAGTGTGCGATGACGCAGAACAAGATTTAACAGGTAATTTCTGAATGATTTGATAAATTGCTTTTGCGGCTTCTTTACTTAATTTAACCGAGAAGGGCTCGCCTCAACGTCCACTGGTATGCGAAGGCAGTATAAGGGTGACGGCAAAATAATACAGGGCAATTTTTACACCTATAGGCACAACCATACGATTTGAACGGAGCTCTTACTCGGTAGCGGCCATCATAGATAGGTTGAAGTACATTACTTTAACGTTTTAAACGAACCGACCTGTAGTCCAGGAAATTTTCAAGTTGGAATCAGCTTCACGTATTGCCGTTCGTTCGCAACTCAAATAGATACACAGTAATCGATTTTTCGACTGACCTTCATTCGAAGTTAAACTTTGTCGTTGGCTCAAAATACAGAAGTGCGTACTATAGCAACATCTTATACTGATCATTCTGATTGGAAAGGCAACAATTTTACAACTTTTATAAAATAGATTGGTGATTTGTATAAATAAAAACGCCGATACTAATCTACACGACAAGTATATGATTGGCAATGTACATGAATGTAAGACGGATACTCTCTTGACTACTGCGTATCTTTTGAAATCGTTCAAATATGGTGGCTGAGCGTATTATACGCCAAAATTATTGCGAGGCTTAACTTTGCAAGCGATCTACAGGACGTTCAGGATATCTACCTCGAATCGATTGCTTTCGTTTCGGGTAGACCACCTACATAGACGTCGAATACTGAGCTCACGTCAAAATACGATTGGCGACATGTGACCGCGGAGGTCAGATCCGTACAGCTCAACTTTTCAATATCAGGTTTGGGGGGTTGACAGTAAAAGTTTGTTTTGCTGAGATAAGATCATATGCCATATTGGTAGACAGGAGTGTCTTGATACATATCGTGATCCATTTGCAAAGAATCCAAAAGGCTCATGACAACAATAAAACATTGATCGGTTACGTTCGTCTACCATTGCAGTGATAAGACTGTCAAGAAAGATAGCCTTTCCTACCTCAACTGCCCCAAATGCCGTATTATTAAATTTGAATTTCGACGCATCACTTGAAACTAAAGGTGAATACCAATCTAAACACGCACGAGATTTTAAATATAATCTGTTACCGCACTACTTATGAAAGAGGCGCAGATCGTAACTACTCATAGGCGACCTAACTAGGTGACTTTTCGAACTAATCTATTACCCATCCAAGCTACCGCGTACATGCATGTTCTACTGTAAGAAAAAAAAAAAACATTATTTTCGGAATCAAGAACTATAGCATCAGGTGGTATGGTGGAAGTATTTCAGATTCAAGCAATGGCACACCTGATAGGCTGCTTCTGGTCGTGGTTATGATTAGTAATAGATTTGCTGAAAGTCAGTCATCAGTTCGGTAGCAAAGGCTGATGTCGTTAAAAAGGCGCCCAAGAAGTTCGATTCGAAGACATAAACCAATCATTAGACCGAATATATATTGGCCATATGTTCACGTCAGGCTGATGGGACGAACTTGCGACAGAAGCTGAACAAAGTAAGTCGAAAAAAAAATTCTTAGATGTTAGGATCTCATGTCTTTTCCTTGTTTAAACGGAACTATCTGACTAATGGCGGATTCCCGTTTTTTTCGAAACAAAAACATCGTTGAAAGATGAGCAGCGGGGTATACGACAAGGGTCATGTCATGGTTTGGTAATAGAACTGAAAAATCACAGCTTGTTTTCGGAACAGAATACATCAGGGACAGTTCACGATACGTGTAGTTTTCCAATAAAAGTTTAAATACGGAGCTTTGTAGGGTTCTGGAGTGAATGCTCTAAATAAATAGGCCAATATAATATTTTAACATAAATTAAATGGCTTTGTTATTATTATGTTCGCCTATTATGGGATCCATATAAGTATATTAGAACCATATAAAATAGTTTAGCACCATATTTTTGAGCATTTAATATCAATAGGGAAAGTGTAGACATGAATTTTGCTAAAGCTGTTTGCCATGGCGCCTCTGTTTTTAGTGAACGGTGGTACATACAGGTTGATCCAGTATCCATGATCACAATAGGGGTTTGTCGTATCATTTCGGACTGCTATATGTACCTATCGATGTCGTAGGGGACACAACAGTAAACGTAGTCGAAACATAAGACTTTTCAAGGCGTATAACGGCTAGTAAGAGTGATAACCGGGAAGTTACTATTAGCAGTGTCTAGGAGGAATGGAGTACCATATGATATGTGTCTGTGTTTTTGATAAATAAAAGGTTTAAAAAAAGGTCAAGGAGCAAAATAATGTATCTTGACTAAGTTTTAAAGGATAGCTATAAACTGCTCGTATCTGTGGGTTGAACTTCACTCCATTACTTAGTAGGCGAACGGCACTCATGTGATCATTCTGTCGGCACTTGATCCCTTATTTGTATCGTGCTTTCCATTTATTGAAAATGGAGCATGATGAATCCCAACGCCAGATCTCGACTTTAAATAATATTACATCCAATGGCATCGTTGAGTGCGAAGGCAGTGCATATTACTACTTAGCACTATCTGCACGATTATCGATAGCAACGAAACTCAATACCCGATTTTCGCTCGCAGTGCCTGTTAAGCGGCTTTTGCGTTGCCCGCAGATCGATCCGAGAGCATATGTTGTTGAAGTAAAGTTAAACTAAGCTGATACCACGGGGAAAAATGCAAAATCTCTCGACGATCACAACAATAGCCAATAGCAATTGAACATACATGTCTGTCTGCCCGTATCTTCGTTCGTTCAGTGATCGAAAGCGCGCCAATATCACACAGCACTAACAATCCTGATCGATCTCCGTTCAGTACCTTTTTTTTTCAACGCTTTTTATATCACGTCTATTCTTGCCACGGCTCAGATTCCTCTTGCCCCATTTGAAACACTGCGGATCCGCGATGTCCCTGTTAACTCTTAGGTAATTTCCCAGCGTCGCTCAGTTTGTCTCTCGTGTTTTCTACATCTATAAATTATCGAGCAGATTGCTATCCGGCGGCCGAAAGCGTCATCAGGTTGATGTCGCGCTAGTCCGCCCCTGACGCCCCAGATTGAGCGGCGAAAGACTGACCGGTCGAACACATACACACACCTGGAGAGGTCACATCAAACCCAAGAATAATAGGATAGCAGAAGGGACAGAGTAGACAGAACCGAAATGATCGGTCGAAGACGTTCCGGCCGGATCACTCCACTCTGGGACACGACTCGTTGGGTAGCCGACTCGAGTGATCCGCTGAGTTGGCGGTTTCTCTTTTTGATCAAAGTGTCGAAAAGTTTAAATATCTTCATTCCACACAATGCTTATGAACGTAATACTAGAAGAGGAACGACATATCTATTTCTATCAGATCCAAAATGTACAACGCCAAAGGCTTTGTGGATCAGCCATTAGTTTTATTGCGTAACGCACCTTAGAAATAACTGGATTATCGTTACTAGAATTTGCCCATTGGTTATGACATTCGTTGAATATAACGACGATAGTGGGACTATTTCAAGTAGTTCGTATATCTATTGATTGCAACTCGAACATTACTTCTGCCGAACGAAGCAGAGAAACTATTACGTTTCTACTGCAGTGTGGACGTCGCTTGTTGACGGGTTGACCTTTGAAAACTTCGGCGAAAATCGCCGACAGAATCGGTTGCTTTTGGTGCCATAACCACAGAGAATTTTTTTGGTGCACGTTTATGAGGTCGAGTTGTATACATATGTATATTCTGCAGTCATTTTGTGAAACGCCATATTGAAATCTTGGTAAAGAAAGCCACGGCAGCCGTCATAGACAACAATGACCACACATAACTAACGACTGCATTCCATGGTTCCTATCAGCAACAGCATAATGCGGCGCGGCTTGTGTAGCGGTCAACGCGATTGGCGTCATTTGTATTTCGATAGCCATCGTAAACCACAATGTCTGCCTGGCTATGTCATTTCTTAGGATTAATTTAAGCCATTATAATCGACCACTGACTTTTTTTACTGACAAGCTCGTCACTGCCATCTTTACTCTATTGCGTACTAGTCAACTGGAGATCAATCTTATACAACAGATTCGAACGGACTAATAGATGTTACATCACAGCGAGGTTAGATAATACCATGCTCTAACTTCTGAACGCTCAAGCTAGCCTACAAATGTCATTCCCTTAGGCTAGAGGATAACATTTGGCGAAGCAATTAGACACTAGCGCAAGTTATTACGTTCATTAGCAATCAACCTTGTGCGTAAAAATAGACCAGTAGTCCAGCAATCTCCTATTCAGTTGATCGGCCGAAAACAGGGCTTCCTTCCCCAACTCGCTGCGTAGGTTACTCTAGAAACCTGCTATCGACAACATCCTATAGACACTCGCTATTCGAAAGTGAATAGTGCTTTGTATTCCTGCATATCTTATCTCAATATAGAAACTATTTTCGTTCACAAGTTGCCAGTAACTTAACATACCTACATGCCTATCAACGTTCAACGTCCGCTTACATGGCTGCAACATGCGAAATGCTAAAGCAAAACACCCATTATGAAACGTTCGAAACCAACTCCATTTGAAACAGAAAAAAAAAAAGGTGTTTTCGCGCGGAAGTTTTTAACAAACCAAGAACACGTGAGTGAGCGCGAAGTAACTCTTACTTCCGTCTAGAGCATCCTAAGGAGCGTGCCAGTTCCCTCTATCGTACTACTCGAGAACTTATAAGACAGCCAATGTACACCTCCATAAACACACATGCTAATAGAAGAACTCGGCTGCATAGCTAAGGAAAAACAAGACGATTTCTATACTGTTGTTGATGTTAGTATTCGAAGCTTGGACGCGTGTGGCGATGACGCTGGAAGGTCTATGACTCGCGAATGGCTAAAACAAGTCATGATTTGTTCTTCTTCTAGCTAGATGGTACCTCTTTTTCGCTTTTCTTTTGTTTGACAGACTTTGCTTAGAAGGGCGGCTCGCTTATGTCGCGACCACCCCCTGGACTAACTGGTTTTCCACCCTCCGATCTGTCCCGAGTGCTCGATCCCGTATTCTGCGATTGTGTTTACGTCAGGCAGAAGACAGAACCATTGTAGCCTTACGATAATCATCAGTCGCTTTATCTATCGAAGCTGCGTCTTCAGCTACTGCCGAATGGCAGTACCGACCAGGATGACTTGCCCGTTTGTAAGAATATCATCACTGTGAACTCATAACAATAACAACAACTACATGGATCCTTTAACGAAACATCAGCTTAAGCTGGGAAGCAAAGTGGGACGAGCCTTCTAACCATACTGGGCTGGTCTCAGCACCAAATCGCGTTCATGCTTGCTAATAGTATGAAAGGAGCTGGAAGACGACCAGGCGGTGGAGAGTGCGCACTGTCATAGTTGCAGACACATAATCTTGTCACTAAACAAAATAACGGTTATGTTCCGTCTTGGCTACTGCACAATTAATATATACAGAAAGAGATCATAGGACTGGGTGGCGGCAACTAAAAGTCTCTGATAGTGATGCTGTGCCCATCAGCGACCTGCCAGCAACATAACGGTGTTGACGGGCGCAGAAGCCAAAAACAGAAGCACACGAAAAGCAAATGAGCGATAGACAGTTTCTGTGTGCCCGTATTCTGTTGATAAAGCCTTCCTTGGCGAGCTTCTTCCAAGCCGTCCAGCCTACAAACCTCAAAAAGGTTAACTTGAGGAGCTGCACGTGTAAACAGATTCGGCAGCAGGAATTGTTCGACACTTGTCTCTAAAGAAATACCTTGCTCGACTTATATCAATATCTATCTAAAATTTAATTTTGTTAATAAAAATAAGTATTTATTCTAAGTCATGGTTCCACAGGCCACGGCCGCGTACTTATATAATCATTTATGTTAATTTTATTAGCTATAATAAAATAGAAAAGTGTTTTATTAAATCGCTCTATTAAAACCAACTATCTGCTTAGTGAATCTGTAAAGAAGTAAACGACATGCTAGTTTATTAGGCATAAAAACCAACTAAAAAAGTGTCGAAAACTGTGTTTCGATACCAGGTGAACTTTGGCTCATTCAGAATAATTGACGCGAGTATAAAAATATAGATCGCCTAAAGCACACTATCCGTTAGGCGATACACGAACAAACGTTCCCCAAGTTTACTCTTTTTGCCGTCGTTTGTAGTTTTTGTAGAACTAACTTTTTGCAAGGGTCAAACGTTACTTAATTGGTTAGTCGAAATATTGTTTTCAAAGTTCTCATTTCTTATAGCTGCCCACCTGTTGCAGTTCAAATGATATCGGCCTTGTGGATGACTGTCCCTTTTAATCCCACCTTCAAAAAGGGGTGCACCATACGAAGTCTCAAACTTCTAGATCCTCTAAACGTTTCTAGGTAAAAGGATAGAGCTATTTCGGAATGTTCAAATGGAACATGTTTAAGCGGCATCTTCTTTTTAACTTTTCATTTCAACAGCTCTCGATATTTACGACCTCCTGCCCGAGCATTCATTTAGCTACCCATAGGGGTTACGGCTTTCTACTCCTTTGAAGTCGATGGTCCATTTGAAACATCCGTGATCTGCTAATATCCTATTCAATATGCGTCACTTATGATCGATGGAGTCGGGGGCTTGTGCCTAGAATGTCCTTGTTTTTCTATAAAGGCCTAGACAGCTTTTTACGCTGACTAATCAAATGACTTTACATTTTTACTTTTCTATTTTAGTTTATATTTACAAATTCCAAACTTGTTACTTTATTACCCTAAAAAAGATAAACGTTAATTAAAACATTTGGTGGCATAACTATCGTACTCTGGGTAATCTTTTAAACCTATACGTGCACAAATTTATGAAATCTTGTTGAGGACGGCAAAGGTTTCGCTTGTAAAACACGTGAACCGCAGATGCAGGCGACAAAGGTTTTGCTTCAAGTAGAGTGCTCCAGAGACTAATTGATTATTTACCTAATTAATTTTAATTAAACTATTAAATGTTAACCCTAATTATCTGTTTGGCTTTTTAAGGGGGGACCAGTGCAGGTAGCGCAACCAGCAAATTATTATGTGACGAGGTGACAAGCCGTTTCTCGCTACCGTCATCTCCTCTCGATTCGGCAGGCAGTGGACAACCCTCTAGTCGTGAGATCTCATCGCCGCTGGACCCAAGCGGGGGTTCGGCCAACGTTGGTGTTCCACCCTCACATCAACAGCAGCAACCCCCGCAGTCACATCACCATCAGCAACAACACCAAGCTCATCCACAGCACCAGCAACAAACTCAGCCCCAGCCTCATCCGACGCAGCAAAACTACTATGCACAAAACGCGGAGCCGAGATCTGCTGGGGTCTACGTAGATAAAACAGAACAGCCAATTTATCAGCACTGTACTAGATAGGAGGATAACCACTATGAGAATTATAATAATAACAACAAAACGCTAGACTATAATAGATAACTGATATGTTACAAGGATACGAGAGTCTTTGTCTATAGAGCTAAGGATGCATTATACATAGAAGAACTTTCATACACCCATCAAAACATGATATACATGTGTAGCCTACATTAAGCTGTATAGAGTAGATAACAATAAATGTAATTGACTAACATTGTCGCCTGAACGAGTGCAAACTACCAGTTCTCTCTCCTTTTTAGACGTATTTTTGATAGCTTGCCAAAATCGTACAACTCCAATATATCGAACTACGTATATCACATTAAATGTACAGAATTCGGGTCCAATTCGGTCGGTTCTGGAACTTCCAAAAGTGCCATCTTAGCACGTATTTTACATCTACATAAAAGTAGAGACTCCCATTAAGAATCTTCATTAAATATTTACTGATAAATAAATAGTTAGAATGATAAACATTCAAGCAATTATTATGCGAAAAATCGATCGAAGAGGGCAGGAACCGTCTAGTCGTCGATCAGTATCTTCAAACGGAAAAAAGAATATTAATTAAAACTAGTAACGATCGTTTGATATGCTGATTGAAGTTGGCGTACGTTTAGGAAATATGTAGCGTTCTACAAAGGTTCCATTTTTATGTAATCGAATCTGGTAACTTATTTGAGAGACGGATATTTACAGATGCAAGTTCGCTACACGCGGCATGGTAAAGCCGAGTAATATATATGCTTTTAGCATAGCATTATTACGGAGCAGAGGCGTGCCATTCTGTTAGAAACCATTATATTACAAGCTACATGTGTACTCAACTTGAGGCCTTTGAATTGCGATAGAATCTAGCCTCCTCCTTGTCATAATAGGCAAATACGTGCAGGACAAGCTAAGTGTTGCAATCAATAAAATGAAAATAAAAGGTAGAACAAGAGCAATCACGCTGATTATGTTGCTGGCCTAATGTAGAGAAAAGCTGAATTTAAATAAATAAGATTGTATTTAATAATACGAGAGTGTTGTCATATCCTGTCACACTGTCATTATTTAGATTTTTTTTAATTATCGAATGTCATTAGTAGGTGGAAAATTAACGAATGCGGCAGGAAAACCTGTATCTGTTCTATACCTATTCACGTAAACAACATATTATTGGACACGATTCTTTTAGAAGCAGGGGCTCGGTGAGGGCAATCTAGTAGGGTTAATAGAATCCGCAGTGTGTCACCAAAAGCGTTAATGACTTACGTTACCATGTGAAAAGCAGTCCCCTGAAAACCACTGACAACGAAGATATCATATAAGATTAGATATAATTGCAAACATATTGCAATAAATATCATATTATATATAATAGGAAACTAAACACATAAAGTGTAGCACCAATAATAAAAGTCGATAGGATACACTGGGCAAATTTCTATTTCTTTTCTGTTCTAGTTTTAATCGTATATACAACACGTCAACTGCTTGTGACAAGGTCGTAGCGAATGGACGGGGCGCGGGAGCTTTGAAAGCTCCTGACAGACACCTGGTAGTTACCATAGCAAAGGAACTTGTAGAATTTTTGGGATTGGAAAGTGACTGCTCAAAGAATACGCGCATGCCGTGGACTGAATCGTCACCAGGCAAGCTTCTTTCTTACGGGCTGTGACAAGGTGATACGCGGGTATGGAGCAATCAAAGATGGTATTGACCTCATTCGCGGTACATGACGAATGGAAAGAATTAACATGGGACAAAATTTTGCTATCTTCTCAAATCTTACGAGCATACGAACTCTCTAATACGCTAGTTGAATATGCTGATGAGTGATCTGAAGTTGAATATGATGATTGTAAACCTAATACTGCCCTGGTCAGTCATAGACTCAGTATCCGAGTCGATGGCAGTCTTATTGTGGTTTTTCAAGGCGTATCTCGAACATTGTTCTGCGCTAGACGGCTATCTTCGACGGCTTTTTACACATTTCTCTGTGGCTGCACAAAGGATTGTTTTTGTTTTCTTTTCACATAATCCGAATCAGCCATTATACGGTTTGGCACCCCATGAAGACGTTTGCCTCTTCGCATGTCAAGAATATAGAAACGCAAATTAAAAACTAGCGGATGTAATTGCTCTCGTTTTGAAGTGAAAACAAAGACAGTTTCGTTTATAATAAGATCCTGTCCCGCATTCAGCTTTGAGCGGTAGACATTAAGATGGCGGTAGACATTAGGAAAAATGACATGAAAAATTAAACTTTACGATTAATACTATTCGGTGCATAAAGGATTACTGAACAGCAAAGCATGATTCTGCTCCATTAGAAGTAATTGGTCGCGTTATTTTACCCGACTGGCTCGATGGCATTATTGCTAATGAAGCGTCTGTCAGTCGCGACATTTACCGGACCTTAACGAAATCGCTATTGATTTCCAATTTGGTCGGCACTATAATGATGCGGGCGCTAAGAGCTATCTCTAGAGAATACGTTAACACAAGTAATACATCATTGTGAAGGTCTCGGTACCGTGATTGCACTGCTATGCCAAGGTCGCTTCATTAGTGTCTATATAAAACAGAACGAACTACAGCAATATAATTCGATCAAATTGGGATTTTATATGTGTTCGATGAGTTGTGTTTTATAATATCTTTGTAGCAGTTAAAATAATAAAAACAAAATAAAGCCTACATTAAATATATAACAAAACTTCATTAAAAATATGATCCTCTGTAGGACAATTTATGCTATACAAGTGTTTCGAAGGTGTTTTTCGTAATAACCTATAGTTTAAGCGACATCTTCAGATTGTTATCACTTTATCACGGCTTTATTATCTATTGCATAATTATATGACAGTGATCAATTTCCGTAAATAGAGCACGCGGAAAATCCTGGCTTGGCTGATCGCTTGAATGTGTAGGGCCTCTGGTTCGAGTGTATAAAGTCATCCCGGCACCCTACATTAAACATACAGGCGACCGCACATAACACGTCATCGAAATTTTCCTGTCATCCATTTAAAACGTCATTCCAATAAAACACACTCTGGTTCTACAATCTCTGTCGCCTTGCCTAGGATGTGTTTAGACCGCTAGAAACTGTACAGGTTGCAGCTTACTTTCTGGTCTTTAATGAACCTCCTGAAGAACATACGCCACACGATGTTAGAGTGTCAGCAAATAGCGGAGGCAGTGCGCCAACCAGACCAACATAACGCGGCTTTACGAAATGTCCGATAAGCATGGATTAATTACTTTGCAATATTACACGACACTCGATATTCAAGACAGTGTTCTCTATGATCGATGATCAGATGTCCACGACGGAGTGCAGCCTAGTTGGGGGAAAGTTCACCATGCTGGTGGCTTTGCAGGACCTCAGGAGCCTGCAAAATAACGAGGCAGCAGTGCAAAGGGCTTTCCAATGAATACCCCAGGGGTGCCCTCGATTTGGCCCTGTGTAGGTTAAGTAGGCAGATGTTTCGCCTGCTGGTGATTCCCAAACGCAAATGTGAGCCAATCTTGCCACCGTTGTGGATCGGAACCACTAATAAGAATGTATGCTGAAATTTACTTTCTAGTTTGCTGACGACAAGACGATCCGCCTTTTTGGAAGGCAGGCAAGCTATCTCGAAAAAACAACATGCGTTTCGAAGAAAGCGTTTGACGGAAACAACATGCAGTGTCGTGGTGGTTGACACTCGGCTCCGCACTCAAGATCTTGCTCTGCGTATTTTAGCATGCGCATATATGCCACGAATTTGCCCCTTCTGCTAGCTGCAATAAAATTAACATAGATGAAGACGTGGCGGACCTGTCTCTCAAGCGACAGGTTTAGGCCAAGCCGGGAAGCTCAGGCTCTTCTGCTCGAAGTTCTACTTGCGAATTATACCAGCAGAAACGCGGACAACTTGGTAATCTACAATCCTAGTATATTCCAAGTGCAGCGAGCTCTGGCTAAGCTAGATGGCAATAACTGAATTGAAATTAACTAATAGATAAGATGGAGGCTGTAGAATTTGGGAAAGCAGGCAGTACCGTGGTCAGCTATACTCCATCTCTCGCCAGATGTCCCCTTTAGGACGTCACCAGATTTTCGTACCTTAGACTACTCGTCCTTTTTATTGGTGTCAGTTTGGCCTCAAGCCTCACAGAAAATGTAGACCGCGTCATTTATAGTTAGTACCCCAAAACGTTTCTCTCTCGCAACAGCGCTCCACCTACTTAGCCCGAAATACTACTTAGCGGCTTACGGCGTGAATATAACTTGGAACGATCTTACAGTAGGGAATTTTGAATTGCTCGCCCAAATGAAAGCCTCTTGAAGATGGCTCCGGTTAGCTTCCAGTGGGAGATCTGAAATTTCGCTTTAGATTTCCAGCGACCGATGGCTCTTTCAAGAGTCTCAGCAGATAAAAACAGAAGCTCGTCGAAATAAACGGTAGCTATTTCAGCATGAGAACGATGAAAGATAATGCCATGAAGAAGCCTGAAAAACCGTTACGTTGTCGCCCGTTTCGCGGTCCACCGCGGCTTTTACCACAAATTAGGTACGAACGAGCGTCTTTATGAACATAACAAAGGTTATGTTTGTATAAATGCGGAGGGAACTGCGATAATTACCATGCGGGGTCTATTTTTTAGAACCTTTGTTTAAGAACCTGATATACTGATTCTCTCGAAGGCACAGTACTTCTACTGGTAGCTTTAAAGCTTTCCTACTTTTAATATAATAAATCATCATCATCATCATCATTGGTCTTGTAGTATATTACCTAATTTTATTGTTGCGCATCTTTTATCAAACGTGTTACTGAACGTATACCACCACAAGTAAATAAACATTACTTGTTATTGTTACTAGATTCGTCTATTTATCTTGCTAGTGCTTTATTGGTTAAAACAGGAGCATAGAATACGAGTTGTTGAAAATTCATCACGGATTGACAACTTCTAATATGATGAAAAACGTGCAGCGTTGGCGAAAAAAACTCAAGAAAATACTGTCCGGATAAATACAAATATTAAATATCTTCAATAAATGGAGAAAGCTACTTTGAATCACATGCACTCATGGAACACGTACGAATATTGTGGGGGTCTATAGGAACTAGTTTCTGTTAGTGGGGTAATCTCTGTGGCCATCGAACATATCCTTCGAAACTGGAATAGTGGGACTAACTAACCAGTAGACTCGTGGAGTCCCTATATAGTTTTGGCTAACTACACAGGGTAAGCTTTTAAAACAGGCCAATATTGCAAGAGGTTTCGTGTGATTTGCTAAAGCCTATATAAAAGTATGGTAGGATCAGTCACGGTCGATGATTTAAACTTGTAAGTATATATTGGCGATTATTTTCTGATATCTATAATTTCAAAGGTAATGAAAATCACAATTATATGCATAGTAAGTTTAGTCTGAGATTAGTTTTAGTATAGCTAGTACTTTATGCCAATGAAATGCCGTCAATGGACTTCTGAGCGAGGCTTCATCCTCCCCCTTTCTTTTATACTTTGTTGTTATTTCGAATTAATTCCGTACTTGTGTCGCGTAGACGACGTCGCCACATCGTATCTACTCGTACGCTAGATTGTTACGTACGCTAGATAGACAAAGCATAAGGTGCCGCTTCTTAAACACAGAAGAAACGTGGTTGGATAGTTTTATAGTCGGAAAGGGTTGGAATGAATCCCTGTCATTTTTTTGCGGAATTTTATTAAATCGCGTGGGGTCATGATCTTTAAAAATGACCTAATACGCTCAACGGATGAATTAAATTCGTTATTTGCTTAATTGGTCGTAATGGCGGCAACACCTAGCGTGTTGATGTTTCACACGACTTTTGAAGACAGTAACAAAAAAGCGAACGAAGATGCTTAGAGTAGTCCTTGAAGTTAACCAGATCTCGTAACACTTATTTTATTTAGTTATCACATCTGAAAACATTTGCCACTAACTACACATTTATTTTAACTTTCAGATTGTTTTTTTTATTTTTATGATTTGTGTTTTTTTTCGAATAGATGACATCCTATCCTACA
This sequence comes from Varroa jacobsoni, assembly GCF_002532875.2. Lineage (NCBI taxonomy): Eukaryota > Metazoa > Arthropoda > Arachnida > Mesostigmata > Varroidae > Varroa > Varroa jacobsoni. The sequence continues at coordinate 68,349 of NW_019214560.1, forward strand.
CTCAAGTATCCATTCAATCATGTTGAATGGCTTCGGTTCTTAGGGGGGTTTCTTGAGGTTTTTCAAATTTTACGCAGCAGACGTGATGCCACGGAAGAACTGCTACAACGAAATAGCGATAACTCGACACTAACCAATAAAAAATATGCATTTCGATGTACTTGGATGTTTCGCGCGGATAAACCTACCGCACAGCTCCGTCCCTAGTTAATGCGTTATTTATCCAATTCAATATTTCTGACCGCTTTTTACCGGACAAACTTATATGATTTCCCCAAAGCAGCCAGACTTTTCAGTTTTCCAGTTCGCGGGTAGGCAGGACTCCTTCTAATGAATAAATAACTTTCAAGGAAGTGAGAGGAAAAGGGAACGGCGGCATATGAAACGCACTCGAGGATCGAATTGCAGCAACGATACTTTGCCCCTAGTCGTCCATTCATACATCTGATACTTTTATATAATTCGTTGACAAAATCTCTAAAGGTGTGTCGTCTCAATGAATCAAAGTCTAATGTATGTGCAGAACGATATGAATGGTTAGATATCCGACTCACGTTTTGTCGGACGCTAGACAAGCCCACCACGGTTCCACTGTGAAGCACATCAAAAGGCAAAAAGTATATACGCTAGTCGTTCTTTTCTAGCTGCCACCGCAATAGGTTTCACATGCTCTAAGAGCGAAGCATTTTACCGGAATGTTTGTTGGGGCAAATATATGCACATTGTGAAAATGAACAAACTATTTAAATGATAGGAATGTATCGGTTAGAAAATGAAGACCTTGCTATAAGGTGGATTGTTATCTGTTTCTTTTAATGGGAAAATAAACCAGCATCGCATTCACTAACAGGCCTTACAAGGATCATAACATATTTTTTATGCCGTCAAGTGGTGGAGTAAGAGACGCTTATTCGGTTAGAGCCGGTGCAATGACACCGAGTGGCTGCACATAATAGTGGTAGGCACAAGTTCTATTTAATGACAATGTTAAGCAAAGTATACAGCTGATAAATTCAGCACTGGTAAAAAAAATTACTAAAAAGAGAATTTGAGATAATGTGGGTTTTTGTTTGCATTAATGTACGTGGTGGATCCTATACTTCACTGATGCTCCTCCTGTTCGAATTCTTATGAAGTCCGCGTTCTACCCTGTGACGTTTTAACGCAGCTAAGTAATATCAGTGAGCAGAAATGGCCGTGAATTTAATGATGTTATTTCAGACATATATTTGGAAAAACGAATGAGACTTCCCCATGAAAGACAACTTGGTATTCATGTCCAGATCTTTTGCAAAAACTTTATTTACTGTGATATTTTGTGCGTATTCTTGACTCGATGATAGGTTACTAGGCCATAAAGCTCACACTTGATAAAGAAAAAAACTTTCCTATAGGCCCTCATTCTGCTAAACCTCGTTCAAATCACCGTGTGAATCGTTCCAACCACTCGGTCGCAGCAGTGCCCTGCAAGTCCTTGCCACACGTGTTAAACACATAACAATTATACTTCTAAATTCTTCCAGTTCTACACGAAACGGTGTTGTCTAGCTGGGGCCACCACACGTGAAGGCTAATTGCTATAGAAGTTCAAAATATAGTACATGAACAATGGTACTTTATAAGGAAAAAAAAGATCGTTTTAGCAGCTCAACAGGATCTCAGTAATGCACGATAATGCACTCCTATAAATTTTACTGATTCGTTCTGCTCATTTGATTCAGGAACGTAGCGCGCATGGATTTGCCCAGTACTCATTATTATAATTATCATTGTGATTATAATTACAAAAGATATAATTAGATGTAATTTTTATAGTCCTAACAGCTATCTCTGTGCCAATGTGTACTTGTAAGCAGTATGTTAGACAAACCCTAACAGACGACTAAATGCGCAAATATCCCTTTAGGATATCTTAATAATCGTAATAAGTGGGCAAATTAACAGACGTACAAAAGTCTTCGTACTGAGGCGCAAACAGGAAATTCTCTATTATATTGCATGCATTTAAAAAATAGCCTTTTTCGTATACGATACTTCAACAGCGTAGCTCTAACCTCTCTAAGGTCACTATATTTCCTACTCTAGAAATGTTATCAGCAACAGACCACACAATACGATATTAACAAAAAATATCTTTATTAATTGTCCATCATCAGCACTAAGTTACTTTACTATATTTCCCCAGCCATTGCCCACAGTATGTATGTATGTATGTATATATTATGTAAGTACTTCACATAGTTTCTTGAACATTTCATTTATGTCTGTATTTCAGTGATCTCGAGTGATGAGTATTCCGCATTATGTCTTTACAAATGAAGTATTATTGTTCGACTCTTTGCATCATTTAATCGCTTCGCTGCTGTCAGCATAAGTAATGTCGTTTGTTTCGTTGTATTCCTCTTCTTCACTGACCTGATACCGGAACTTCTTCAAAACGCATAGCAACAATTAGTATCTGTACGTCTGTGAACGTGTGTGTGTTATTACCTTTTTTTCACGCGTTCTATAAGCGATTTTCTGACAGCTTACCGACTATCATGTCTCTGTTCGTGTTCATCATTCGCTTGCGCATAGGTTTTTGCATGAACCGGTTCCTGCCTGACAGGACGTGCTGTATAACGTATCCATCGGATTTTTCGCCACGATTGAGATCGGAGGTTTTTTCGTTTCTTTCTTTAGTATTACTCGTAGTACACCCAAGCGAAAACGCCAAAAAAAAATTAACGAACTGTTTAATACGGACGGAGCCTTTGCCACGGATGTAGAGATTCAAGGAGAACATCTGTAGGGAAAGGCAAGCGTTCGCTCAGATGTAAATGTAGAACGATTCTGTTTTGTAACAGGCTCATATGTTGCTGTTGTACAATTTATTATAGAGTTATACTGTTTCATATATATGTCTGCCACTATATTTGTTCTTTTTTTATTTTGTGGATACCTCATTATTAAAATATATGCTTTTTCTCATCGTGCCGTTGCATTTGAATAACAAATCAAGCCCAATCGTCGTCGAGCTAGCAAGCCACCTACGTATAAACAGATCCTTTTTGTCATATCCGTGAGGAGGTATCATCGTTGCCTTTAATCTTTTTACTATATCATTCACATATTTGGTTAATTAGGTACTATATAAGGATAATCTAATAAATAATACTGAAAATAAACGACGTATAATATACCGGGTGACGAAAAATCGGTTCTTCCGTTCCGCCTTAAGCAGTTGGGGGCTACGAAACTGTCGACAGTGACGAGGGTGATTTCAATGTTGTTGATAATACTTACAAAGACCAAATAGGGTAAAAGCCTAGCCTAATATTCCTTTTTAATCTTAAATAATACGTAGTGTAATAATATAGATAAGCGTCTTACGGGGGTTTGCTTAATTAAAGATGGCGTTGACGCCTTAATCTGAAAGAGGTTCCCGATTTTGACGTACGTATTCGAAAGCCCTTAGCCGTAACCCTGACAACTTTAAGTGTAATGGAACGGAAGAGTGAGCACTCACCCCTATACAAACATAATAATACATCCATTGCATCTAATATTGAAGAGAGGTGTTGCATGTTGCGATCTCAAGTGCTTAACTCGTTTCCCAGTCTCTCCTTTGATTTGTGAACTGATTTAAGTTTGCATTTGTTGCAATCTGAGGCTAAAAATATCACACGAAGTTAAACTTATAATACTATAAAAACAAACAATATGTTGGTCATAAAATCTTGCAGCTGCTTCTGACTTTCTGGTTCTTATATACTAAGTACAGCTCTATTCACAGGTCTGTCTGCTCTCCTGGCTGCATCCCTTGTTCCGTCAGCACGCTTCAGCGGCTGAAGTGATAACGTAAATGAAAAGTTCAAGTTGATAACTTATTGGCCGCAATATGATTGTGTATAAGAATTTGATTAAGTTACGCACTTTGGTTAGAGATATTTCTGCTAATTTTTGCCCCCCCTGTCTCGCTTCGTTGTCTGCCTTTAAAGTCACTAACTCTCATTATGTGAGATTTCTGTATTATGATATGAAGACTTTGTACTGCTGGCCATCGCGAGGTTGCTTGATGCAGAAACGTTGTTGCGTCATTGTTGATAAATCTGGCCCTATGTAAGGGTATGAATCTCGACGAGATTTCATACATTCTGTCAGCAGCGAATTAGTCCGTTGACTTCATTTCATTGGAGTCGACTACCTCACAACCTCAGTTCACACATATGAGTCGTATCTGGCTATATAATAATATACTTATTTCTAATAGAATGTTGTCGATGTCGATTGCTCGGATCAACAAAGCTATTCTTGATGTCCTACCTCGTCACCTATAGCCATAAATGCAGCAAAACTTGAGTATAAATATGAGCGCCTGCTTTTGACGATATCAATAGTAATGATAACAATAATAGGAAGTCGCCCTCATTGGTGATCTTAGATGCTATTTGCTGCTATATTGAGGTAACGCAGTTGAGGCTACAGCGATTGAAGTATCTATAGCGTCGTTAATTAACATATACTAATTGAGAGAGCATCTTATTTGTCATCATACTTATTGTGACGCGTCGCCAATAGGTGGAGCGGGTGTGGCTGTGTGTGTGTGAGTGTGTGTGCGTCAGTAATTGTGTTCCGTAATTCCGAGGTCGTGCCATCCTATGATCAGGACATTCAGACGACTGATGATCATGAGTATTTATGTGGGGTCCTTCGTTTACTTCTGCCGTTACCATCGTCGCATCGATTTAAGGAGGTCTCCTTGTTTCACAATTAAAGCATCGTTGGTTGGCCCAAACGTGGGCCAGCGGTGGGCGGCTTTACCCCCTTTCGTCTCACACATCGTAGACCCGATAGATCTTCAATGGAGCACTTAATTCCGTGTCGCACTGCATTCGTCATGCACAAGTTAAATATCAATAGATTATACGTATATAAACAAAACGGGATCGTGACCTAGGAAGTATCGTTAAAACCAATCAACGCAAATGTCGCTTAGTAATAAATGCAACTATGATAATTCCATCGGGACTAACGTCATTTTACTGCTCGAACGAGGTTACTGCCTAGTCTCATCATGTGTTTGAAACAATGTTGAACGGCAGTAGCAGACGGACAAACTCAAACTTCGGCGTACCTACGCGCGTCTATCGGTGAACAGCGAATTTCCACTGGCATAAAAGTTGCTCTTGTGTAAAATGTAAGTGGCCGGCTTATCTATAATTGTTAATAATGCTAAGAAATATGGAGCCATGTGTGTTGGCTGGGTGTACCCAAGTGGCAGGTCAAGTATTCCGACCCGAACGTCTTTACCCTACCCATGAAATAGTTCGATTAGCAGGCATCGCTCAGCAGGCGAGCAGCGGTGCTCTCCACTTAGTTACACTTTAAAGTAAAACTTAAATCCGAAAGCGCAGTTTTTCCGGCTGTGATTTCCTGTTACGGTAGCTGATGTGAAGCCTCTATGTTTTCTGTTTGTCGTCGTCGCGTTGTTGCTGACGTCGGCGGCGGCGGCGGCGGCGGCGGCGGCGGCGGCGGCGGCGGCGTCGCTGGTGTTGTTGTTCAAGGCGCGCGGATCTAATCAGTGTGTATATAGCCGTTCCTGCTCGTTCGCTGTAGCCGGAATAGTCATTATAGTGAATAAGTGGTGGGGGCGGGCCAGCATCAGGCGATTGTTGGTGATTGACCCTAGCCAGCCAACAACTGTGTTCAGTGCTTCAATGAGGTTCTGTCGAGTCCCTGCCGCAAGACCTGTGTGAAAAACTGACGAATTGACCCGTGGCTTTTTCAGCCGTTTCAGTGCGCGAATTGCGCCGTGCTGCCGTGACACCTCGCACATCGTCACCAAAAGCACCCAGTACCACAGCCCCTGAAATCTGCCTGGCATCCGAAAAAGAACGCTGTTTTCATGTACGTTGCCATGTGAACAGATCGGGTCGACGAGGCGCTTTAGTTTAAACAAACCTACATTAGAACTATGTTTCATGCTGAAGATAGTACACTTTGCAATAGTAATTTCAACTTTGCAGTAATACTTCATTAATGACAGTTACATCTAGATCTAATAATTTCGTTATACATATTTATATTAGCGTACATTATATATTGCAAGGAGTCTGTCTATTCGATGCCCGGTCTAGTGCAGTGTCAATAACAAGACGCAATCGGCACGACATCAGTTATGATGGTGTGACGTAATAATGTTTGTTGGTTCTAGATCGTATCGTGAGAGAAGTGCAACCGTGATAGCGGCGCCAAAAACTCAGGTCGAAGTAAAGAGGCGCGTGCCCTTTTTAGTGGCTCGCTGTGTCCTCAGTAGGTAGTTAATAATGTTCAGAACGAAGCGTACGAGGTGAGCGAGGTGAAGTAATTAGTTGAAGGAGGGCTGCTGCTGTTGCTGCAGCTGTTGTTGAGGTTGCTGGCGCCTCCGCCACTACTGCTGATAATATTGTTGTTGAAATGGTGCAGTTGACTAGCTCCAAGACCGGCAGGGATCGGCATATTCGAAACGGTGGAGTTCTCCGTTGGGTACGAAGGTCCGCTTAATGAGACCACTTGCACAGGATAACATGAGTAGACAGGGTACCCCCAACAGCTAACTACCTGTGATGATATCGGAGATGCCAGAATTGCAGAAAAATTGTTTGGAGGATCTGTCTGAGTGGCTGCGTCCGCCGGAGGCGGATCGGTCTGAACACCCACAGATTTACTGACCGTTATTTGCTTTTCGGAGCTTGCCTTCGTCCGATGCGGAACAGTGATCGATGTGTCGACGCCGAAGGAAGCCGCCATCTGAACGGCTTCTTTGCGGGACAAGCCTTGCTTATGGACCAGCTGTTGAATGGTGAGCTCTCGCAAACGAGACGGACAACCAACGTGTCGCGAGTGGTGAGGTCCGCCACAGTTTAGGCAGGTTACTGGCAGTGTACAAGTCGCGGAATCCACATGCTCAAACGACCCGCATCGAAAGCAACGTGGCTTACGGCGGCACCGATCGTGGCCGTAGTGTAGACAACGAATGCACTGCTGCACGTGGGTACCCTCACTCGACCCGTAGTCACTCGTAGCATGCGCGACATGCGGGTCGTGCACTCCCAAGGGGCCCAGATGGACGTCATGTACACCTAGAGGTCCCAGGAGGCCCTGGCGGCTACCGAACGATCGCTCACTGCTAGGTGTTGCACTCGCCGTCCGAGCAGGCGAGACCGATCCCGACGTATAGATTGACATGTCGCTAATCGTCTACAAAGTTTCAGATAGATCACACACACCACAAGTAGTAGGTCTAAATACAGCACGAGCCCGCACAACGAACTGTGAAAACAGCGGTCACACATGTGTCGTCGACAACAATGCGATCTTTACGATCTTCATCTGCGATCAGATCTGACACTTCGAACTTGCTTTTTCTTTGCTACGGGAAGACACTGATTCAGCTGCTTCTTCTCATTGTTTGTTAGCGGTAAAAGGTATCGTCCATTGAGCGAAAGGCATCAGCGTCCTAGTGAACCGTAGCGGCATGTTGAGGCAAAAATATCTGTGTACTTTTTTGCTCTTAATAAACGTTGTTATTATTATCGAGTGACAAATGGGAGAGAAGATATTTACGATAAGAAAAATCATTTTATTTTCTGTCAGCTCTGCTAGCGCTGACACTGACCCGATTGTTGACTTAACATGGTCGCATTGGATATTTATTTGCTTTATTTGTCGTCGATGCTGATGTAGTAGTAAAGTAACAGCAGTACTAGTAGTAGTTGTAGAAGTAGCAGTTGTTGATGTTCGGTTGCGGTATTGAAATTGACGTAGTTGTTGAGTTGATGCAGCTGATTGAATTTACAGGGTGTTGCAGGTGCTCGTGGATGTGTACCTGCTGAACGGTGAAAGGTGACCATTGTACATTCATGTTGAAACACGGTGACAGTCATCATATACAGATTGTTGGTTAAATGATGATGATGTGAGAAGTAGCTATTTATATAAGTGGCGATAATAAGAAATGAACGATCTGCGCCTTGGATAGCGTGAAGGACAGGATAATGAAAAAAAAAAGGTGACTATTTTTTATAAACTATGCCAGCGACACAACATAAATCAAGTAGGACGTGCAGTCGTATCTTGGCGACACTATTGTTAACAACCAAATACCGACTAAACTTTGCCCACTATTGTCACAATTTGAACTCAATTTCGCCATGCATAGGTGTAGAATGTAGCAGTACGGTTGAGGGCAATATCGATTCGATAATATGCTTCTGTCGACGTGGACTGTTCCAAACGCGCATTTATAGAGAAATAGAGTTAAGCCAACTAAGACTACAGTATTAGGGTAAATGGCACAAGCAGAACCCCTAGGTGATCCCTGAGCCACGCAATTTCCAATATTTATATAGAAGATGAGTGAAATAAAGCAAGTGAGAAAAAAATGCCAAGACGGTCATAATTTCAAATTCGTTCATACGAAAAAAATACTTCTCCATCTCGTTTTGCACGTTGACCCTCTGCTTCCTCTCCTTCAACAGAAACACGCATAGAGTACTGGGAGTGATAAATGTTGACCCAATGAAAAAAAAAAAAAAAAAGTTTATGAGATCGTCAGCGTAAGCGCCTAAAAACCTCAAGGATGCACCTCCGAAAAACCGATAGTTGATTCAGCTAGTTTGGTGCTGCGTGCTCTCCGTCTGAGATAGCGATGTCTAACGGTGGCTCGAAAACGTTTATGTTCTAGCAGTAACAATAATGCATCGCGTTTATACAGGAACAGAAGTTCTGAAACAGCAACGGCCCCGGAGCCAAAGTGAACAAAACGCTCGCGGCACTTTGGCACGCTGGTCCGACAATTCTCAGAGCAACCACAACATACTCATACGGAGTCAGACATCAGTAGCGGCTATAACAGCGCGAGTCGTTATCCGGGCGCCGCCCGATTGCATAGACAGCGCGTCAGCGTTACAGAAAGACACTCGAGCGCAGAAAAAGGGGCAGGCGTCGACAACAACGACGATGACGACGGCGACAACAGCAGCGGCAAGAACAACAACATAACTACAAGCGCCGGTCGTCATGGCGGCGCTAACCGCTGTCCGGCAACAGCAACAGAAGCAGTAGTTGTTGTCCGTAGCCATCGCCGTCAGCGCCTGCCGCTGATAGCAGCAGAAAAAACGGAGACGAACGAAGACGGACGGGCAGACAGACGCAAACGCCGACGAACGGAACAGTCGAAACTGGATATGATACTCGAACCGGTTATAGCAGCAACATTATCATTAGCATATAACAACGTGTATGCATGTCCGTCTGGCTGTAATTGCTACAGTAGACGAGGGATCTCCCGCGAAACCTAGCTAAGCAACTTCTCCAACACATCACGGAATAACCTGTTCTACCTATATCATAACAACAGCGATCTTGCCGCTTCCGCGGTGCGAAGTCCGTCGTCGGCCGCCACCACTTATGTCCAATAAACGGACACCGACCATCAGTAGCAAAACGAGCGACCAAACGAATGACCGGCGTCAGGCCATCCATACCAGTTAGCGGACACAGCGCACGCTGGCTGCTGCTACTGACGGCAGCCATCAAGCAGCAGCAGCAGCAGCACGGTTAAGTCGGGCGAGCCGCGTCGAGCCAAGCGTGCTGCCAGGCCGTATTCTTACGATGTGTTGCCTAATTGTTGTTTGTTGGCCGATACAAACCTTGTCTCTGGCAAGCGCAGTGCGGTGCAGCACTCGCCGCGTAGCATGCTACGTCACATAGGAACAATAAAAGAAAGGATCAGTCTGGAATGAGTGCCCCGCTACTGAAATCAGCCCAGCGACCTGACCGACGGAAACAAGCTGGAACTGTTCTTTCAGCGCTCTAACGCAGCACACATGGAGAATTGCCACAGAGATCGTTGCTGCTTTGCGCTGTACAAACGCTGACTCGCATAAAGAGCGTACGCGTAGGACGAACGATGGGTCGGTGCAGATTCTACACAGAGGAACGTGTATGTCCATGCATGAAGTCGTGCCGCATCGCACAGCCAAATGCTCGCTAGATGGTTATGATAAGGGTACGACGAAACGGAAAAGACAGAAAGAGGAAGTAATCTAACCGGCTGATGTTCAGGTTAGGGAACGCCTTGAAGAACGAGCGCCATAGAACCTTCTACCAAAGCCGCCAATATGCGTCGTGGTAGGCAGTGACTGAATAGCCATAGCCAAATGTAGTGACGCTTGATGATGACGACGGTTCACGCTCAATATCTCGATAATTCTTCCGTTAACTTAGCTGTCGTCCATTCTGCGCACTTTATTCTTTCTCCACGTAATTCAACTTTCTCGGTTTTTGTTGTTGTTACGTTAGGACAGCTGTGTACCTGATGACAGTTTGCTTTGACAGGCAAACGGCGACGAGTAAGAGAGAGCGGTCGATGTCCTTTAGCCAGGGCGTACAGTCGACGGTATAAGCCAACTTTAATTCACTTGACATTGCTCCCACTGAATTGAGAAGGGTTGAGCAACAAGAAACAGAGGTCAGAGCAATCCTGCTTCAGTAAAAATAGAAACTCCGTATTTAACATCTTGCGTTTGCCTGTCTGTATTCATGTGTGCGTTTGTGAGGAGACCTTTAGTCAAACTTTGCTATCACCACAGTGGCCCCGCTGTCAACGTTAGACAACAGCGGTGACGATCGCAGAGCCGGTCGTATGCTCATGGTGATAGTTTGCCACGGTCGATGGTCGGGCGATGCCTCTCATCTCAAGAGAGATGAATGCTGATCGCCATCACGAAACGCAATAGACGAGAGCCATCGCGTCATCAGCAGCAGCATCAGCAGCAGCAGCATCGCAGCAGACCAGATCAGAGCGTCATTATGAACGCGGGCGCTAGTGTAGATGTCGATCTGACTGTGTGATCTAGCTACGGTAGGATGGTACGAACAGCAACGAAATGCGAGCCTTCAGAAACACTCGAAGCACAATAAACAACAGCAGCAGCACGCTATAACGACAGGCCATTCGTCGCTAGCCAAGCGTCCCTGTCTGCCAGAAGCAGCAAACATCACATCAGTCAGTCAGTCAGTCAGTCAGGCGAAAGAGCGAGAGAGATGCCCGATGTGCATCCATCTAGCGCAACGAATCACACAAAGAAAAGGAAAAACGCAAACGTCGGCCTGACCGCCCCCCGCCCGCCCGCCTGCCCGCGTGGCTCCCCCTTCTATCTGTTTCTGCGCTGTTTGCCGCAGTTCAACGTTCATCGATCCGGCGTTACAGAACAGCAGAGAATCAACTAATGATGTGATGCTGCTCTGCGTCACCTAACTGCTTTCGCAGATTCACAACGGCTGCCTTAGTCGCTGCCACAGTGGCTGCTATTAGGCGAAGGGTAAAGCGTGCAAGCTACGCCCGCAAGCCGACCGTCTGCGCAAGGCGGCGTAAGTAGTGCTCAGAATAAATTGATCCGCTCCGTGCTACGGGCATTATTGCCCGTCGCAGGGCTATCGGCACTGAGTTGATGCAGCAAAAAGAAAGCACTGAGCAGTACTGAACTACAGCTGGCTTTCCTTACCGAAAACCGCTATTATAATAATCCGAACAGCAGCAGATCAGTTGCGGTCGACGGGTAGATTTGGTTCCTGTCCGCAATACTTTCTAGAATCGCAAAAGTTTATTCAGCTGATCAGCTAAAGCAGGGGGTACTTAGTTGTGCAAGAGCAATAGTCCAGAGTATGCCGGAACCGCCTATAACAGAAGCTTGCCTCGACGAAGCAATCTAGCTTAGATAAGTAAAGCTTCGTTGGTTAGCAAGGCAAACGTCAGAAGCGAACACCGGACGTAACAATGTGTCAAGCGCTCATCGCTATAGGACAATACACCCTATTACCATATATAAGAATAATGTTTGCCAGCTCAAAAGGGAGTCGAAAATTGTTTTTGGAAACGTCTCAACTATTTTGTGCTCATTAGTACTAATTAGTATGAACATAAGCTCCAAAATGAGTTTTTAACTAATCTGTGATAGTTCGGACGCTTGAGCATTTCGTTGACAATGTGAACCACAAACGTTGACAAAACATTGCCGCATTGACATAAGCGAAGACAGTTATGCCTATACGTGCTTTTCGAGGCCAGTTAGAGCTGTTGTTGTTAAAACCGACGGATCACTCAAAATTACGCAATGAAACGCTAGTAGATTGCAATAAGGACAAAATCTCTACTTTAGCCAATAATTGATTTCTTAGGATTTTTTCCTCATATTACTAACAAGCATTTACGATGCTCTTCTAGGCCAGAGTGAGAAAAGTTAACGTGGCTCAATATACACTGCGCATATTTCCTTCCATCGTACACGGGGAGATCATTTGTACAATAACCTGTATGTGTCTAGACCCTATGAGGTATACAGGCAAGAAGAACATCGGTGTTCTTTGTTGAACGTTGCGTCGCAGTCAGTCCATTTTCACATCTTAACCTCGATAGACGAGTCCAAAAGTTTTCGGAGAAATGATGTTGGGAAAAATACGGGTGGTTGGACAGAACAGATATGATGTTATTTGATGCTAAGTCAAGGTCCGATGAGGTAGCAGGGTCGCTATTACGGGATCTGGTTATATGAGCTGACCGCTGATCAGCGTTTTGGAGTGCGTTTCGAAGAAGTGGAAAACAAAGGAAGGTGTTTGGAAACACGACAACACGAAACAAAACGGGGGCAAAATGTAAGCTTACCTCATCAAGTGGGTGCACGGTGGCTGTGTGGTGAGTTTGGTGCGGTGCGGGGCCTGCGGGCCGCCACCCGATGCATCCGCCCGTGCTGCGGGGCACAGGGGGCTTACGGCAGCCTCACGATGGCTCCACTCGCTCACAGTGTTTATCCGCAGCGCGTTATCGACGTGCCGGCCCCTCGCGGCGAGCTCACATCGACTTGTGAGTGCCCCGCTAAGGAGGCCATCCTCTTAGCAAGCGACTCTCGGCTTCTTACTTGCTACTAGTCTCGAATTATGTTGTGCGAGCACTGTTATGATTGTCGTTGCCCGGCAACCGACCGCCGGTTATTCACTTGGTCTGTTTCGACGACAGATTGACACAGCCAAGCTCAGAGTAGCGCGCGATGAAAACACAGGTTAAAACTCCAACTTCAATTCCTACTTTATTTCGCTCTGCTCTTACTTAACAGACAAGCTCTGGAGCAGTGCGCGCCGAAGTTGAGGACGGTTAATGTACAAACAGCCGCACGCAGGACTTCAAAGGACAACCCCTCCTCCCTGTTGCTAACATGAAAGCACTGATCGACGACAACACTCCGTCTCACTCCTTAGCACTCGGCCGAGTACGTCTCCAACGGCTAACAATACTCTAACAGTTTCAGCTGCTTTGACGACGGAGCCCGGCCAACTACAAAAGCGCGCTACAAATGCTACTGGAATGGCCGGCGCCGCACTTCGGGGCGCGGTTCGCTCGCAGTGCTCCTGCTCCTGCTCCAGCCGTTGCTGCTGCGACTTCTGATGTTGTTGTCGCCGTCGTCTTCGTGGTGGCGGCTGCTGCTGCTGCTGCTGTTGCTGCTGCAGTTGCCGTCGCCGGAACATGGAACACGGCGCGCGTCGCGGCAATTTTTCGGCACTCGGCGCTTAGCTCTAGCCAAACTACAGCAGAGCACTGCGTAATACACTACTCTACTTCACAGGAACGGACGGATGGATGGCTGCTGACTGTACAGAAACAGCAACACTTCACCACCGATGCAGGAAGCAACTTCACCGTGTTCGCCGGTAACCCAATGCAGAGCATCGGCACTAAGAGTATAGACAGATACACCGGTTCTTACTTCTGATCTCACGTCCACCGTCGTCGCTGTATTATTATTGTTGTTGTTATTATAAATAAAAAAAAAACGCCTTCCAACCAACAGCCGCCAAACTCTCTGCCGTATGCTGCCGTTTCAGCTCGGGCGACTTCACGACGAACGCCCTCCCAGCGTAGTACTGACATACGCGAACAATTTCGTTTAGCAACTAATGATTTCGAAAGCAAACAGCTCTCCCAGTAGTACGCGACGCACTTGTCGGTCCATAGGCCACCAGTTACTGTTGTTGCGTGGCGGTCTCCGTTACCACTAGCGGTCCGCGTTTCTCAGCCACTCGGATTGTACATGGGCTCCGATCTGTGTTCAAGGATACACATACGCGACCAAACACCGCTAGAGCGACTTCTTCATTCTAGCTTTATTAGATACTAGCTTTTCGTTGTGTCTGATCGGCTGACCGAGTAAGTAAATCGCCGGAATGTCGCGCGAACGCAGACCGTGCGCCCGCACATAGCCGCACGCTTTCCTCTCTTATCGCCTATCTATAACTATGGCCTACTAGTAATAACAGTATTACCGATTATTGCGTCAAAGACGCCCTTATCGAGATCGCCGTTCAATACGCATTAGCACATTGTAGGAGCATACGTCCGATGTGTTAGCTCTACCCGAGGCTCAACCACACCCACCTTAGACAAAGCCATCTGTACAGATGCGTTGCTTCGCATTGAACTAGGTCTTCTATTACCCTTCCGAACATATGGCATAATTTGTATCTGTAACATCGCACTTAAACAGAGAAAGCGTTAATAAGATATAGCAACAATAATCATAATCATAATGTCTCGCAATCGAATGAGAGATAGAGGGAGAGGGAGAGGGAGAGAGAGAGATAAATAAAAAAGAGCGAAAGGAAAGCACAAATAATTGTGATACAACTTTGCGGCTCGAATAGCTCATTTGTTAACACCCGGCTGGTAGCTTCCATCTCCGATAGATAATTTTTCATCTTCGCTGACTCTCTCCAGTGACGGCACTACCCCGTGAGCGGGCGACACAGCCCTCGCCATGCGTCGCCCTCGCCCTCTGCCTCACCGTCACGGAGAGACGGAAAAACTGCGGTGGCTTCAAGTTAAATCGACGTGGACGACAACAATCATCCTACCGTCACCCGTCATGCGCATACCTCCATTTTGGCTTAGCATTAACAATGACAAAAAAAGCAAATTGACAGTTGTGCCAGAGTGTGGCAACTGGTCCTCGCATAGCTAGGCTTTGCCTGCTTCGTCGTTGAGGCTGTTTCAGCTGATGTTCGTACCACCACAGTCACTAAGTTTATCGCCGTTGTGAGAGTCTCTAGAGCGTGCCGGGCCTCTTCGACCTGATGTTCTCTGCGTAGTAAATCCAACCGCTACGCCAGCTTTGATCCGTCGGCAGTTCCCAGTTCCATTCTCTCTACTATTCATTTTCCCTCTGAGCCAAGTGTCCTTCTGAACAGGGAGAGCTCAAATCACCATTATCGCGAGCAAGTCCAACTTGTACTTGCTTGTAGTGAGCTGAACCAATGAAAAATGAGCAACTGCTCTGGACTAAGTAGCTAGGGAAGCGGCGAGTGTTGCTGATCGCATGTGAGATGCAGAAACAATCGGCTGACCAAGACCTCTCTCATGGTAACAATGCCCAAAAAAAATTTTAAATTACCGAATAAATCAAATTAACGCTCAAGCTAAAAATAAAATAGCATCATTTATGTCATCGTTTATATAAGTGCAGTAGATTATATTTCACAGTAATTTGGGTCGATGCGAATCATTTGCCGATTCGCTGAGCACGCGCTTCGCTGATCTGGCCTGAACTTCTTCGCTTGAACAGGCCCACCGACGAGGTCCATCGATCCTCATTTAGTCTAAACAGGGTCCTTTCAGACTCAGATGGACTGAAAGGTGGTCTCATATGGCGGCCTATGACTAGTAGCTTCTTGTCAGTGTTCGGTGAATTCAAGCCTTATCTTTCCCTCATCTCTGTGCAGCATTCATACGTGTCTTAATATAATTCTTCAACCGTCGTTTAAGCCTGCATGCGTTGCCAATGCATCTAAAATTGCTAAAGATGAGAACAGTTTCCATTAAAATTCGAACGAAACGACAGGTTGCGCTGGTTCACTATTGTCCTGGGGCACAACAGACGCACTACAGCTGGGCACAAACGTAGGCTGGGCTGGGAGAATCACCAAATAGTCTGGAATCAATCCAACAATCCCGGTACTTCCGTTGCCAGCTCCACAGTTGAGCAGTTAGAAAGTCGACCTCTTTGGGACTGTACTGAAGAGGCTCGATCGCAGGATTCCATCATACACTGTTGTTCAGCTCATGTTTCGTATGGCGTTTTGTATTAAGCGGCTATTTATGTGCTACGGACTTGATAATAAAATCTCGCGTTTCATTTGGTATGCCTAGAGTCTAGTGGTTGCCTAGAGGAACCCGCCCTAAATAGGAAAAAAGAAATTGCCGAAAGACTTTTGTCCATCAGAAGCTGATTTACTTTATAACTAATCACAAATATTGTAAACCATTACATGATATCTGCAAACAATATTTAATATTTATAAAAAAAAAAAAAAACCTAACATTTTGTATAGTCAACGAGTGACGCATAAAGACACATTTCGATATTTTTATAAGCGATCATTTACAAGCGAACTTTCTAAACCGCACCTGCAGTTCTCTATAAAACGCACCTATTTACATAACATAACTAAAGTAGCATTACGATAACTTGTAAAAGTTAATGTTTCAAGTTTTCCGTCGGGAACTACGTTAAAATAATATCAGTCGGCCGATTTATTGCTAGAAGTAAACGTGGCACAAAGCAAATCTGGTAACGTGTGAGCCTTGTGGCATTCTCTGTCGCGTACCATGCCAGTCGGTGACACGAGCAAAGTATTAGTAATTATCTGAGTATATTAATATTCGGTACTATATACACCATTTATATACCATATAAAATCTATAGGTAAGAAAATCCGCTCATCTCAAATACGTGCTTAAAATGAGTTTATCCTACAAGGCCTGTTTATGTAAGCTTCATGATTATTCAAGAAGATTTTCAGCAGGCCATGCCGTAAAGCTATGTACGTACTGAGTTCCGTTGAACTCAGTTTCGAAACTAATAATTTTCCAAAAGCAACTTCCGTAAAGAGCTAGGCACAGAGTTGTAACGTTCCAGAAGGGTGTACCCTCCGTGCCTCCGAAGTTGTTTTTGGTTCAATTCTATATCTCGCCTGTTTTTCTACCAAATGTATGTTTCGGCCATTCGGGCTGTGCAGTTGCTACAGGGTATATGTTAAGATTCGCATGGTCATCCTTTCTGTTTACTGTATTACTTCAACGTTTTAACATGTCTAGCTGAACTATGTAAGAAATTGTCTACTTTAAAACTAAACCTAAACCTAAACAATAACTCTTATACAACATGTACAATCGAACGCATTGCCTAAATTTCCTAATTTTTGAAGATTTTAGAAATATATTTTGCCAACAGGTCAAGTAGGGTTATATCAAAATAGTATTCTTATATATATATATACTTACTTCAGTTTGACACTATTCGATATTACCTTTTCGGGATGCGCGTGTTAGGAATCCGATGGACAAGCGGCCGATTAAATCAGCGTGTTTTTTTGTCGATGTGGTTTGCACAATAGTAATAATAGGGTTTCAAAAAATTGTGTTAGCTAACAATGACATCGAATACACGGTTAGGCTTTTCTTACTGCCGTCGAGATCAGCCGGATAATCTCAAAATAGATCTTGATCGCTACTTTTGCATGTTAGCCTTGGCCTGATGGGAAAACTCTGCACTGGTAACCTTATGCCCGGAAGAGCTTGTTCTCAGGTTTACAAGGTGCACAAAGCGATTTCGAAGGCTTGAATGCATCCACATGTACATTCGCTCATAGCTTGAAAATTTCCGACGCGCGTTGTGCAGCTATTGCCATCGCTGAAAACCAACGCGTTATCGTTTACGCTACGTATACTATTTCTGTTGTAGGAGAAAAAGCGTTACGGTAATACCCTGTGCGTCCTCATTATAGTGCAGTGGTTTAATTGCATGCCTTTTAAATTGAGAAATATGTAGTGCTCTAAGTTCGCCGCCGGGCAGCGGCACAGGGCATTTCGTTCTGCGGGTCAGCCGCTTGAAATAATGCCGAAGGGCTAAACAGACAAACACGAAAAAGCAACAGTATCCACGTACTCGATGCTAATGAGAACTGCTACAGCTATTATAGGCAAGCGACTAGTGTCAAGACGTACGTTAATGCCAAAACTTAAAGTTAACACCAAAAAAGAAACCAATGATAGAGAACTTTTCTCATCTAGTAAAACAAATTTCGTTAAACAACAAGTCCAATGCAAATGCTACATATAAAATTAATAAGAAAAATATGTCGCAATAAAAACAGATCGAATAAATAAAGAATCTTTTTTTTTTCTTTGGTTTATATCATATGGACGCCGGAAGTCCAGCTAAAAATAAACTCCGAAATCAACTGCAGCTCCTCTACGAAGTACATTTCTTAATAGAAAAAGATACTGCTAACAAAAACGAAAAAAAAATATAGAAGCTAAAGGTAACAATAGTTAAAAGCTTAGATTATATAAACCAAGCAAAGTCATATCAGGAGCAGAAATCACTGATCACGGAGCTAATCAATTACCACACCTCCAATTACTAGAAAAGAAAATGATAATGAAAGTAAGTGAAGTAGCAACAGTATTATAAATTTTATTGTTAGTATTAAATAAACTAAATTGATCTAATGCTACGATACGAACAAAAATTAGTGCATGCTATTATGGAGTTGCGAAAGCGGGTACATCGAACAGGGCTCTTTCGGATACTTCTGAAAGACGCATTTTCCGCACCGAAACAACGGGGCTTCAAGGAGCCCGTTGTTTGAAAGCAAACTCATTTCTATTACATTTCATGTTTGTTTTGACACTGTTTCTGTAAATGTGAAGAAAATTAAATGGACATCTATTAACACTGCTGAAGCTTTCAAAAAGCTAGCGGATTGATTTATTAATCTCGGCTAAATCGTGTCAAGTTAATTTGGTTCATGATATTTCTATGTCTCGCAAACGATATATATGTATTGCAAACATGACGATTGTTTCCGTTAGTGCGTTTCCACTACCATCAGCTCATCATACCTGTGAAGGTTAGCACTAATGTAGTGGTAATAAGGTAGTAGCTCTCGACCAGACCAAGTGCTTTAGCCTGCCTCGTTAGATAAGCCCGCCATTTCTCGAAGCATTATGTATATATCTTCGTGAATTCACAGAATATTGATGAACTAGGATTGGTCAACTACTACATGTCACATAGAAGTCAACCTTTTTGGCAACAAAACAAAACAACTCAAGATATCAAGTCTACCATTCTTAGAACTTTAGTAATGCGCGAATAAAAGTCTAGGATCTATAGATCCTGAACAACGCTGTCGTTAAGGTTTTAGAAAAAACGTGATCGGTCTTCGTGATTATTCAATGGTGATGTATTTATTTAAAAAGCTGAGAAACATATGAAATGGCAAAGGTTCAAGGCCGAAACACGAGGTAGGTCACCACGGACGACGATCGAAGACGTAATTGGACATGTGGTGTGAACGGGACCGACAACTCGTATTTCCCCTCTCCCCGCCCCCTACCGCGCTCGAAACCCATAAATAATATCAGAAGCGATGCTGGACCCCTATACGGATGTGTAGTGGGTTTTAGTAAAGCATTCATTAAAACCGGGAAGACTGCTGAGTAACCCCTACACTTCGGTCCCTATACTATACTACCGAGAGGGTAACGTCGGGTGTTCCAGTTGTGCGGTAACTTCGTTCGAAGTGTGAGACCGGTCGTGGGCACATTTTGGCATTTGTTAGAAGCCAGCCGGCTGAAGCAGTGTTTAATGGCGGTACCAAATCCAAGAAGTGTAAGATCCAGGAATTGATTTAGGTGAAAATATGGAAGCGAAAAGTTTGGTACTGAGATTTACATGTTGCGGTACTCGCGAACCGATACGGTTGAAGATTGTAGAGGTTCATCTTTGCTACGAGTGTTTTAGGTGGATACAGTTTCAAATAATTAGAACATAGTTTGTGAGAGATACTCAACAGAAGAACATTTTTAGTATTGACTATCGGTACGTGGAGTAGAAGGGAACAGACAGACAATCATTGGAGAACCTCTGAAGGGCAACTACTTAATAAGCTTAGCCTTCCGTTTGCCCTAACCTTAAACTGACAGACATCTAGTTACGCATTTTGGCTATAAATGTATCATTAGCACTACGGTTATAAAATGTTAATAAGTGGTCAACTCTTATTAAATGCTTTACAGAAATCAAAACAAAAATTATTCTTGTGACTAAGTCGCCGAATTCTTTGTTTTCGCCCAACATTTCGAGTGTTACGTCTCGTATCGTCCCTAAGCATTCCATCAGACGGCTGGGTCCCAAGGCGAAACCGGGTGTGTCTATGCCCGGGTTTAAACCTAAGCCATAACGCGGTTCTAAAGTTAGCAGGGAAATACGTATCTCACTTATAATGATATTTACGTTAAGTTGAATTTCTTTTTGGCGCAACCGTGATGCTAATCGCCTAACGGTCCCCTGAAGGGGAGTCTCAACACATGTGACCAACAGGAAGCGTTTTAAAAACGATGCGTTCATTTAGTTAGTAGGCCGCAGGCTGATAAGAATTAATGTAATTCTTTTAAGGGCTAATGCATTATATAGATCAGGCCCTTTTTCTGAGATATATATCGAGTCTCGTGGGACTGTTATCCGTTAAAGCGTGAAGATCAATGTCATGCTTAAAGGTCTTTTTGTATACAGGTGTGACAATTAGGAAGCGAGGGCAATAGAACACGACCCCAGCTGTATGACTACGATAAGGAAACTAGTCTGTCTATAAATGACGGGAAGAGGACCATCAAGGTGAAACTATATTTCACCAATTCTCGTATCTTATCAGTAATAGACTCAGCCGTTATGTTAACCGATAAATAATTAAGAGTAGCATAATACATAAATTGGCTCTAATATATAATCCTATTTTAACGCATAACTTACGGTAAACCTCGTGACTTACCTTTGGTACAGAGAGTCATTGTGCATATATCAAACGACAGTGATCTCAATAAGGACGCGTATTAAAATACAAGTTTGCAATATTTATTAAACCACCAATTTACTAGGATTGGCGTGCCAGCTATTTTGGTAGCGCTGCCTTAAGTTTATGACGTTGTCGCACACAAGCCGTCAACTTATATATCAGGCTTGTCAACTAAAACTGGGGCTATATAGGACAGCAAGCACTCTTGCGTTGTGCCATGCGCAGTTGACAATTATCATGCCCCTATCAATTCCCATTTGTATGCATCATCTAACTAACTATACATTACTAAAACCGGATAGTCATCCAATCCATCGTTTGGGGAATAAACTTATATCGAACAAAATTCGCACTTTTTTTGTACATCCACGCATACTTTAATAATGAGCGTAATACAACGCCCGCATATTGCTCTAATTTCTGAATAAATCTATATAAATTAAAACACCTCTGCAGAATAACTGATTGATCATCAACTAATTTATTTACTATACACAACTATGATAAATATATATATATATATATATATATACAGGCATGCGAAGTCGCTCATTTGTGCACATCGTCAACATGGATACAATGAGGAAAGATTAAACAATACCTGGAAATCGACTCCCTGCGCCTTTGCAGGTGCATCTTTACGACTGTAAGCCCACATCCCTTTTTTCCTATGTCTTACCGCTCAACCGTCGCTAAACGGAGAATAATGGCTTGATCATTATATGAAACCAATCTCCCATGCAACTCGGTTTTCCAAAAGACAAATATTGCAGTAGTCTATGTTACATAAAGTGTATTTTTCATAACTTAATATTATTATTTTCATAACTTATTATTATTTTCATAACTTATTTTAGAAGTATGTGATTTTTCGTTATAACAGAGCGAAAAAAAAAGTGTGTCTATGTTAATGTCTTGTTTTGCCTATTACATAGTTAATAAATAACAGCATTGTCGAGTCGAATATTCTGTAGATAAAAAAAAATTTGTTCCCGCTAGTTGTTGACCACATAGCTAGTTCCTACTCCGCAACGCTAATATTCTCTCCATACTACGAATCCCGTAGGATTCGTCCTAACTGAAGCTTATCTATAATATGTGTACAGTGTTCTAAAACCTTCTCACGTTCCTTATCCTTTTATTGAATTACATCGCTATCTTTTGATAGCCTTGCTCACTCTTTCTAATTCTAGTAGATTTTATAGTTATTCTCATTAAATGTTTTTCGTAGGAAAGCACTCATGAGTAACTGGTTAATCCAATTTAACCGCAAATATAAATTGGACTTGTGTAGTATAAAATTGATTTGAATTGAATTTCCTAGCATGCTCACGGAAATCAAGATTACATTAGCAATGAAGGAAATCTTCATCTCTTATTCCCGCGTCTTGTTTTTGGCCATAAGCTAGACAGGTCGACGTTGCAATCTGGCCTGCAGCCATGCCCAGTAGATTGATAACTTATGCTATGAACTACTTATATAAGCTGCTCACTGGCATTCATCGAGAAGTCGATAATTCTCCAGGCGGCAATGGGATTCAACTCTTCGGGATCTCTGCAGAAGCACCATACGTGATAAAATCGCATGACTTTTTCGGGATCACCCTCGACGACATTTCCGGTCTTGTTCCGTACGCACTGTGTTTGCTGAGATACGAATGATACAATCAATACCGGACCCTGGCATAAAGAACACACAAATCAAGGTCGGATTAAAGGTTAAACGGTTCGGGTTGTTATTGACACGACCAGTCATTTAATATTGACATCTATACAATTTCCCGTAAACATATTATTAAACTCGGCTTACCTGTTCCATCATTTTGCCCATAACAATTTCTACGTTAGCGATGTCTAGCACTTTCGAATCAAAACGTAGGCCGTCTTTCAATCCTTGGATAATTGGTGTCGAAAGAACATTATAAGGTGCTTCATACATCCAGTCCCTTAAAATTTCCAACTCTGGTCGAATCATAGCTTCCAGAATTGTAGGAATAATCTGTCTCTCAAGGGTGCGCACAAATTGAACTTTGTCAAAATTGGGATCCATCTTAAGAATTTCAGTATAGACTTTGCTTAGCTCCGTCGATTCGAACATTCCTCCAAACAGGTCTTGCAGCTTATATGTAATTGCTCGCGAAGCCCGTACTAGAGGGTTTTCTGATTCTTCCAATTGGGTGCGCATTGCCATAAATTTATTTACATATGGATTAGAGTTCTTAAAGTTTTCCCAACCTTGTGCCCATTTGGAGTCTCGGTGAAGCTCCACTCCTTGAGCGTCTTGATTGGCTTTTACCGTTATATCCTTGTGTTGCGCTGATAATGCGGATCGTTTCAGAAGAACCTGCGGAGCTCGGTAAATACGCTCACCCTGCCATAAGATGAATATTTAAGATCAGATTTACGTCATATTATTTGTATTCTATAGCTTCCAAATGCTTTTAATTTTCTATATGTATTCCGTGTATTCACCAGAGGGTGCAATAAAAACGATGAAGTTTAAACAAAATTGACTACATATATATTCAAATACACTTGGGTTACAGGTTTATGAGAGAGAGAGTTACAGCCATATGAGATACAAGCAGGCGCCCTCGTAACAAACTAAGATCAAGTATTCTCACTCTTATCGCCTCGTGGCGTACTTTTATGATTGTAGATTCCAAAATAGAGTTTGTGATCATGGAAACAATATTACGAGATAATTTTCGTAAGTGGAAGTACGGAGTAACTTACGATACGTTAGATAAGTTAACGTATAGTACATAATAACAAAGCTGACTTGTTAGGACAAACAGAATATTTATGTTCTTCCTTTCGTTATTATTATTATTAAGATAAATGTGATCGCAGTGGATGATAGTGCTGTTGGCTTACCTCCATACTTGCGGAGACTGCTTTAAGGGTATCGCTTTTTGATAAAATTTCGTCGCCTTTCTGGGCAATATTTTCGATCGTCCTCTTCGCGGCCTCAGCGTGTTTTGTTACCTCTTCTCCGATCTTGGTTTTTTCGATCGTTTCACCAACCTGTTCCTTTATCTGTGCAAATCAAAGACACATTCTTAGAATGATATAGCATTGCAGTCAATCGTATTATTATCCTTGTTTGCCATTACTGCTTTACAAATGTGACGTATAAATCAACGAGCGGTCGATGACGGATTTAACTTTTTAAATAGTTATATATTTCTTACATATTATTACAGTTACATACGTTATTATATTTCATACAACCCTAACCCACAAGTTCACGCATGCATTACCTTCTCAAAGTGTTCTGAAACTTTGCTAGAGGACTCCTGCTCAATGGCCTTAAATTTCTTCCGAGCTTTCTGTAAAGCCTCACTTTGCTCGAGTTTAGCTGCCTCTTCCTTAAACTTTCTCAAATTTTCTTTTATTTCCTTATTCCTAAAATGGTTAAAAGAAATTCATATTTCAATGATAACAAGTTGTCTTTCAGTATACTGAATAAACTGTAAACTTATCGATATATAGGATGATCTATTGAAAATGGCAATTTAAATTTGAGATTCAACGTCGGCTATTGGTGTACAAACCATACCAATCAGTATTTGGACGACAAATCTACATTTGCAGAGCACGCCATTTTGCAAATAAATGAGATTTTGATGCGTGAGTTCGTTCTGTTCTAAGGCAAGTTTTTTTTTTTAATTAAATTTTTCGGAAACAAATAGGTTCGAAAGCCCACAGGACTATCTGGCACCACATTTGATGTTGAAGTATCATTGAAGACAAACGCCGGCAATAAGAACACAACCTATTCTAGAAAAAATATTATATAAACAAGCTGTGAAACGTTTGGTGACCCATTTTGACGCTATGAAAAAAGCTCCGAATCTGTCATTTTCATAACATTATACTTAAACTACAATAGCCAATATTCTACAATGTGTCCATTACGCTGCCAATGTGTAGACCTAACATGTTATAGACCAGTGCCCATTTTTAATACAAATTAGTCTCTTCGAGCCTACTTAATTCTTCTGAAAAACGTATCTAAGAGATTAAGACAACTTTTTTAATAATGATCCTATAAAGTTTATTGTTCGATTTAAATTCAGGGTGACAATCCTCACTTATCTCCTATAAGGAACGTAATACAATAGCAAAATTAAACACATAGTGATTTTTACCAGTAACAATTCCGCGCGCATATATTAGACCATGGAAATTTAAATGGAAAATTATGTTAGAGAGCAGAATGACCCAAGTGTAGTGGGCTCTAGGCTACAACAAAAAAGTGTGATTTAAATCGTTTGTCAAATGTTTAAACAATTTCGAATTCTACTACTAAAGATTTGGTATCGATTACAAAGTTTTTACACGTGTAGGTTCTACGGTAGATCTTCTTAACTTTAATACACCAACCTTTCAAGGTCCTGCTTCAAATTTTCGTAAAATGATTTAAAGAAGCCCCCCCTTGACATACTTCTCAGAGATACCATTAGCAGAGGTAACCGTAATTTCGTATTATGCGTGTGGCAGACGGCGCCGGCATTGCTACGCCGCAACATTAATGAGGCCGCCCGAAACATTTTGATAATCTCCAAGCGACCAAAGTGCACACACGGAACTTCGATTGCCGGCGAAAAACACGGGAGTGCTCAACAATAGAAAACGTATAGAAAAGTTCTTATTAATGGGATCGCTGCAAAAATGACTCCACGATAAAAACGTAAAAGCTGTCTGCAAGCAGATTTCACGAAACTTTTGTATTAAAGTATACACAGCACACAAAACGAACGACCACCCAATATCATCATACTCTCAGAGCACGCGCATCGTGGGTAGCCAAGTATCTATTTTGCTTTAAGAAAATCTCCGACATCACCGCTATATTATGACTGTGTCTAATATATCGGACAGAATCCAACGATAACGCACGGCGCACAGGCGACCTGAGTCACCGTTCTTAGAAGTGTATTGCAGTATTATAGAAACTTGTTTAAGTCCATTTCAAGCACTCAAACTAAAATACAGCCGTGTTTGTTTCGGCATATTTAGTAAAGAGCTAAAATCGAGTGGCTGTAGAAACCAAATTAGAAAGCTCAAGAAACGGAATTCAGCGTTAATCATATAGAATATAACCTTAATATAATCGATATCACTTAGGATAGTGCGTTGTAAGGTGCTTTCTATTTTAAGGAACTCCAAGTATGATGTCGCTTGTCCATCAACCTACGTATATCCGTAAGAAAATCGCACGCAAGGAAAGATGGTCTGCTCCAATGCGGATCACCCTTCTAACTGTTCAAATTAGCCGCCGAATAAACCAAATCAGCTGCTTCCAATGTTTAGAACGCGCCAGTTTCGATATTATGAAGTGTTTCATCTAGCATTCAAGGGGACGATCATTTTATTTGGCGTAAGGAAAGTGAAAAATTTCAGTTTCGTATAATTATTGCAGATCTATAGGGCACCACTGACATGCTGCAGTATGGAATTTTAATAACAAGTAAGGACTAAGTAAAAACGATTGGAAGACGTTCTATCGTGTTGAAAATGCACGCTAGGTCAGTAAACCGTTTCAAGAAACCTCGGCTGGATGATGATGACGATGTCGATATTAATGAGCAGCAGTCTGCGGCGGAAGCACCGAAGGTAAATAAAAAACGAAAAATAAATGAACAAAGTATTGTAAAACTTTAATTCTATTCTTTGCGACTTTAACAGGATTTTAAAAAATATACCCATAACGATTTGGGGACGTTATCCGGTGGATCAAAAGTGTAATACTAATAGTAGTAAAGCGTTTAAAATATCGATATAGGCGTACTTCAAAGGGAACCTGTTTCATAACTGCAAATAAAATAAAGTACCTTGATTTTACATGTACTGAAGTGAGGTAGTACATTTTATTGAGGGATTCATAGCTGACAGAAAACGCGTTAGTAAATAACTACCATGTTTTCTAAAATATATATGAAACGTTATCTGTTCTCATCTATTGTAGGTTGTGTTTAATGCTTTATCTGTTTACCCATTGAAAACTCAACGTGAACGCCTGCCCGTGTTCCAATGTCGACGGGAAATACTCTACCTGATCGAGAATTGCCAGGTTCTAGTTCTCACTGGGGAGACCGGTAGTGGGAAAAGTACGCAGGTAGAAGATTTACCTATCATTTAATTTTGAAACGAAGAGTAACATTTTGATCACGAAGTTACTGTATGGATTACGCTTTTAGTTATTTAAAAGGTATCATCGAAAGTCAAAGTGAACATTAACATATAGATTATTGTTTGTTTTTCTGTTGTATTGCATTTTTCATATACATATTTGGATGGCTAAATATCCAACTAAGAAGCTTAACGCAACTGGTTTGCGTCCCGCAATGACACATATGCTCTTGCCACACTTTAAACTCCTAGGCTTTCTAATAATAAACTTACTATTATTAAGTATGAAACTCAATTCGTTTGAGCTGGATACAGGTTCCACAGTATCTGCATGAGGCAGGTTGGTCGTCTACTGGTTTAATTGCGGTATCTCAGCCCCGTCGAATGGCTTGTGTCAACCTCGCTAAACGTGTGGCCGAAGAAATGGGTCAACTCCTAGGTCAAGTTGCTGGGTACACGGTGCGTTTCGATAACTGCATCTCGAAGCAAACGAAGATCAAGTACTTAACTGAAGGAATTCTCATAAATGAAATTCAAGGTGATCCACTGCTAACCAAATATTCTGTATTGATGCTGGACGAAGCTCATGAAATGTCTCTATTAATGGACATCTGCCTTGGGCTGCTAAAGAAGATCCTCAGACGACGACGAGACCTCAAATTAATCGTCTCGTCAGCCACTCTCGATGCTGACAAATTTAAGAAATATTTCACTACACAATATATCAAAGCCGAGATTCTGAACGTCCAGGGCCGTACACATCCTGTTACTGTCCATTACGTGACGGATCCCGTAGCCGATTACGTGAAAGCGTCTGCTGAAACTGTCCAAAAGATACACGAAACTCAACCTGCCGGTCATGTACTAGTATTTCTAACTGGAGAAAAGGAGGTCGATGAATGCTGTTCGCTGATAAAAGAGTACGCCTTGAGTCAAAGACATAATAAGCTCTTCGTTCTTCCTTTGTATGGGGCTCTACCAGCTAAAGACCAGATGAAAGTATTTGAGCCGGCGTCGCCCCACGTGAGGAAAGTTATTGTGGCGACAAATATCGCCGAAACTTCGGTTACGATTAATGGTATCGTTTATGTGATTGACTGCGGTTTTGTCAAAATTAAGTGTTACAATCCGATAGCGGGTATAGACACGCTTCTTGTGGCACCAACATCAAAAAGCTCAGCTTTACAGCGAACTGGTAGGGCAGGACGAATAGCTCCAGGCAAATCGTATAGGCTCTATACTCAGGAATCATACTTAGGTCTCAGAGAATTCAGTATTCCTGAGATGCAGCGAAGCAATCTCACATGGACCGTTTTGTTACTGAAATCACTTGGCGTTGATAACATTGTTAGGTTCGATTATATGTCGCCACCTCCTAGCAAAATTCTAGTTAATGCGATGGAAATCCTTCATGCGCACGGGGCCATCGACCATGAGGGTAAAATGACTGAGCTAGGGGCAAAAATCATCCAGTTCAACTGTGATGTATTACAGGCAAAGATTCTATTGAAGTCAATTGAATTTGGTTGTTCTTCGGAAATGTTAACGATCGTTGCCATGATGCAAGTTGATAATATATTTGTTGTGCCCCATCAGAAGGAACGAAACATGAGGAAAGCTAAATACCAATTTTTCGTCGAGGAAGGAGACCTCCTTTCACTTCTGAACATTTACACTAGTTTCGTTGAGAAACAGAAAAACAAACAATGGTGCCACGATATGTTTCTAAATTATAAGAGCCTATGTAAAGTGTCCGAGATTCGTAATCGTTTTAAGGCTATCTTAATAAAAACCTCCAGTAAAGAGATTCTATCAAGTTGTAGTAATCCGGTGGAGCTGTGCCAATGTATCGCATCAGGATTTTTTACTAACGCTGCATACTGGCACGCTACCAGCGGTCAATATCGTTCACTGTGCGGAAATCACCCTCTGGATGTGCATCCCGACTCGGCTTTCTTCAGCCAGCGACCCCCGAAGTGTGTTGTCTTTGGAGACGTCGTAGCTACTCACAAATTGTTCATGAAGCATATTACGGCTGTCAACGAAAGTTGGCTCACAGAAATCGCACCCAACTTTTTCCGAATGGGGACTTCTGTATGTGAGAACTGATTGTATGAACAGCGGAATACTTTCTGAGTTTCTCCAATTTTTTCCACAACTAGCTAGCTAGCTAGCTAGCTCTATCGCCTTATAGGCTTAAATTCAAGATGTATAATACAGCTAAATAATTTTGTAAATATTTTGTATACATTTAAAATGGAACGACAATAAATACAATTGTTTTTAAAGATGATTGATATCCATTGTACAACTGTTTTTATTTTTAATATAACACATATAGAAGTGAACAATATATACATACGTACGAAGCTTCAATGTAGCCAAAGGTTTTTTTGTAGGAGTCTTTCCTTGTGCAGCTATATTACAGTGTTTGCCTTTCCCTGTCCTCGGACTCACTACTCCGCTTTCTCTTCCTGTTTTTTCCAAGCCCGTGCCATTTGTAACAGTTTTAGATGCGGCCTGGCTTCCTGATCAGTCTCAAATACATAGTCATAGTACTCTTCCCAAACACCCTCGCCTCCATCTTCCATTTCGACCTTTCTCCTCTTTTTAATCTTCTGCGGAAGCATCTTTTTGACTTTGGCAAGCCAATCAACATCACCTTGTTCCTGTTCAAAAGCGTACCACGCTTCAATCAGCATACATCGTTCCTCCTTTGTCTGCTCGCGTAGCATTTTTTCCCCTTTATCAAATACTTCCCGAGCTGCCGCTTTGCCAAATCGGGCACCCATAAATCGACCGTAACTAATCCAGACCTTCACGTGTGACGTTCTTTCAAGAAGACGCTCGTATAGCTCCTTGGCCGCATCGTGGTTATCTTGTTCCACTTCGAAATCAATATAACTCTTCCATACCACTTCGGGCATATCGAGCTGCGGTTGGTTAATTGCAATCTCAAATATGTGCCTTGCCCGTTCGGTGTCACCCAAAATACTTTCGAGTTCGGCAAACTTTACCCAGGTTGTGCAATTTTCCGGCTGGAATGCTAAAAACTTCTGATAAAGTATTCGACAACGATCAAATTCTCGCAGCTCGATCTCTAGTTCCAGATAACTTCGAAATAACTTCGTTCGTGGACACATTCCGATTGCCGTGCCCATAATCTTCCTTGCCGCCGTCATGTCCTTTTGACGCACCTCAAACTGTGCTGCCATAATCCAAACCTTGGAAAACGTAAAGGCTTTGTGAGGAATCGAGGACAGAGCACCTCTGTACACCGCTCTGGTTCTCTCTATGTCGTCGGCTACCAGTTCCTCAAACACGGCATAATAAATCCACAAGTATATATAAATTCGCCAGTCCCGTTTAACTCCACTTTGAGGAATATTGGCTATAGCTCGTTCATACACGTCCCGAATTCCCTCAATGTCAAACTGCTCATTCGCTTCCATCAAACGAATGTAGTCAAACCACGTGTAGTAATCGAAGGGATCTTCCTCGATTTGTTTCTCGTACTTTAATTTTCTTTTGCTGAAAATCACATTTTCGATAGCGTTTTTTGTACCGAATTTCTTTTCATGGGTGCAGTGAGCTTTGTATAGATTTTCAGTGTTCTCCTTGGGCAGGCGGTCGAGAGCATAACGAAAGATAACTCTAACCCGTTCATGTTCACGCTGCTTTTCCTCGAAACGTGCAAACGCCAGAAAAAGATCTTCGGACATGAACTCATCTCCAAAAAACACTATGGCCCGCTCAAATACATCGCGCGCTTTATCAACCAGACCGTTTTGTTCTTCAAATCGAGAATATCTTATCCAGTTTTTTACCTGCAAGTAAATCGTCGTTTACTCTGTTAGTACCGTATATGGAAAAAAACTTTTTTTCACATACGGTACAAAAAACGTCGCAATAACCAGAAGAAAAATCTGTCTTTTACTGTTTATTCATACAAAGGAGGAGTGCAATGGCCTATTTAACAAAACGCATCTGATACACTTTTAACTAACGAACTACGTGCTTTAAAACACGATCCATATGCGACAATAAAACGTCCTTAATTAGTCATATTAGGTATAGCAGTTTCACGTAGTACTAACTATTGGACACCTATCCAATGCTAATTAAAAGATGTAACCTTTTATTCGCTTTAATTAATAATCGAGAACAACAAAAAACAAAACTCTTACCTCAGGATGGACGATAATGAATTGCTCATATATTTTTCGTGCTTCATCTACCTCCTTGTATCGCATCTCAAACTTGATATAAGTGAGCCAGGCTTGTTCATCTGGTTGCCACTCCATCCAGCGTTGGAAGATCTGACGGCAACCCGGAACGTTGCCTACAAGCAAGACGGAAACGACATGAGCTCAATAATAATATTTGGGGTAATTCACCATCCGAACTTATAGAATTCATCATCAAAGGCATGAGATATCAAATGATGCCTTATGTATGAAATATTATTTGATCTCAAAAAGTTTTTATAAACCTTCTCTTTTTCTGTTTTTCTACCTTTTTATCTATCTATATTTTATAATATATAAAGCGTTGAAAATCTCGTACTGGTTTTCATGTTTCGAATTTTACTTCCGACATCGGCGTTAGACATTCCATGATACGGCTACTCTCAGCATGAAACGAAGAGCCTCTATGCCCGGATTTGAACCCAGACCACAACGTATCGCTAGGACTAGCACACCAATACGTTACCCATTAAGTTATCACGGAAACAAGCCTCTTATCTAGTGATCCAATTATCTAACGTGATCTTTGCGATAACCATTTGCTAATTATTACGCACCCAAGGTTTCCTCCATAAAGGTGTACTTGTACCAAAACTGATTCACTCTAGGGAGAATCGAAACTGCGCGGTCCCAAATGTTTCTTGCATGCTGAACTTGTTTATTCTTCATTTCCATTTCAGCGTATTTCAACCACACTGTTACGTTTCGGGAATCCACATCCAATGCACGTTCGTACACCGAACGTGCTCTTTGAATTTCCTTCTGGCTTTCTTCCCACGCCGCATACTTGAGCCAATTTGAAATAACACCGCTGTCAACAAAAGAAAACAGCATTTAGCTGCAAGTTTCTAGAACTTATTCAAAGACGAATATAGCATTTAATAAATCTGATGAATAAACGAAAGAGATAATCGTTTGAACAATACAGCAAACGCATTTGGAAAAGTTTCGTTCCAGACTAGAAGAAAATTTCGGTTTTAATTGTACTATAACGATAACGTTTACGTAAACAATATGTAATTTAATTACTATTACAGCAGTACCGATTCTTGCGGATATTATCCTCAAAGCCTTTTCTTTTCTTTAGCCGATATTCAGCAAGTTCCTCTGGATCGGAGATCTTTTGCTTGGGAGGCGGGGGTACAATTTCCAGTTCACGCTCCTTGGCCTCACGGAGTAGCTGCTCAGCGGTGATTTGGACTTCCGCCGGAGTCTTGTTCTTCACCTAGCACAAAAACCAAAGTGTATATCTCAATATCTCACTAATTCGTTACTGAACGTAACTGAACAGAGTATTAATAACTGGAAACCCATATTCACAAATCATACGATTCAACGAAACACAAATTCAAAAATGATCAACTTTAGATATTTACCTCTGTTTAGAAAAATACGGATGCTTTATAACCTCTAGGATAACTACTGTCAGAAGTAGGTTCATGTTTTCATTTGTTCAACAGGCGAGACATTGCGAATTAAAAACAGCTTGATAACCTACCTTAGCCACTTTGGGCATTTTCTGAGCCCTATCAGCTTCCATCCTTGCAGTAATCGAATGCACAAGCCTCGCTTAACGCTGCTCAAAGACGTTTCTTTATTTATCAGAATACAATAGTACACGACTCATTTCATTTATATATGTATATATTTTTGATTATTCTGCCGTGACACTTCTACGAGATGCCAATTTATGTGGCGGCGACTTCGTTCGTCTGCGTAACTCATAGCATTCGAAATGGCCATGATTGAATGTATTATTGTTTTCGTTGTGTGAGAACGGTCAGCCCGTTGCAGCAGCCGACTTTGGCGGGCTCGAGGAGGCTACGAACGCCACGATACTTCCGGTGGATAAAGTAAGATACATAATGCTATCAGTATAATAGAGTTGAAAGTAGGCTTATGCGTTTGCAAGCTTCATAGTAATAAATATATAATAGCAATAACTCGTTATTGGGGATCATGTAGTGATACATTGTAGTCTAGTTATTACATAAAAATGATTTAATAAATCAAACGAAACATACACTATTAGGCTTTGAAAGTGTGTGTTAATAGTACCATTGTGGCGGCGCTAGCAGCAACAATAGGCTACACATACTAGTATTGATATACAGGATATTATAATAAACACATTTATTTAGAATTGTTTTAATTCTTTGCTTGGTTTCACCTGTATATTGGCTATTTCCATATATTGTGATATCTGTGAAGTCTGTGTGACACAAGAGTCGGTCAGCCAAACAAACACCTCGGTGAAACCTTCAGTTTGCCTGATTTCTCTACAGTGGACTCTCTGCCAATGTAGATATTGAAAACAGCTAACCAATCGTTTTGTATTACGTTTATCGACATAAATGAACTTTTTACTGCAATTTAATGATAACAAACAATAATATTCGTTAATTCATCGAAATAATTGTAATAAAGTATGTAAAATGCAATCTATTCACGGGGTTACTTCGAACGTAGCATTTCGTATTTCGGCAAAATTTATTGATTATCGACATGCGGATTTTTTTTTGCATTTTATGGACGCTTCCATGACTATTCTGCGGGGCATGTTAACATAAATTTCTACTCTAACATCTCTTGCCTACTTAATAATTGCTCAGATAGTGAAGCCCACACATTCGTCGAATGCGTACAACTCTGCCCTTTGTCGTGCAACTTTATCCCTGGGCACGTTTAAGAGCGGTTCACGTTGGATCTGCTCATTTAAGTTTCCACTAATTGATCAGTGCAACCAAATTCCATCTAAAGAGGCTTATGGGCTCAGTGTCTGAAATATAGACATATTGAGTACGTGTATTAGTTGCATATAACTTCAATAAGCGGCTTTGCAGCAAAACGTTGAAATGTTTGCGAGCTTCCCTATTCTAAACAGAAACGGCCAGCAAAACAATGCAACACACTATGTGTACGCTACTTGTAATAAAGAGCTTAAAGCGGAAAGCGATCTGGACCAAATTAGTTCTTTTAATTGGGAATATAGGCTATCGCAATGTCCTCTTGATGGGTTATTAGAATTGAGCTCTATTTCACAATGCGATATGAGAGGTGAACAAAAAATGACGAAAAACTTTTTTAGTGTTACAACTTCGATCTGCATTCTTTGAAAATGGTTTAGCAAATCGTTTGTTTACATGCATACTACAGTGTATTTATGTTATACTGCCTACAAATGTCTTTCAAAACCAGTCATTGCATATTAGCTAGTACCGTTGAAGACCTTGGAATAAAGTCATGACAGTTATGATGATAATAACGCCAAAACATGAACGGAGACGGAAAAGATTTTATCTGAGCAAGCTCTGCTATCAAAGTGTGTGCAAGTGTTGCCAAATGAGCGCTGCGAAAATCTCCTGGCCACTTCTGAATTTTTCTGAAATAAAAAATATTTGAAAGCGGGTTTTCCAAAAAAGCCTGCAATATCTTCCTCGTAGTGAATGCTCTTCATAATAGAAAACGCCTATGTGCCGCCTGTTACGCGCAAACAGCTCACCAAGATAAACAAACAACAGACCTCCCACTGGTTTCGAAATTGGTTGCGATGTTCATGCGCGGAACCGAATAGATTAAAGTCAGTGGCGGTGGCAAATATCGGGAGATGTTACTAAACCGCATTGTTCCCGCGAGGAAATTGGCCCGGGGTGGGGTAAGCACCTGGGTCAACAATGTGGTGCGTAATGCTTTTGTTGATAAATTTTATTGAAACATAGATTTCTATGCACGAACAAATATAAACTGCAACAGCTGTACATAATGATTTGATTCTCTCATTGTTTTCTCTTCGTTTCAGTGGTAGAACAATTGCCGTTAAATAATAAATTGATGTGACAGATTTAGTAGACTAAAACTTCCTGCTTGTTTAGATATCCGAATGAGTACAACATAGAACATGTACATGCAGACTATACTGTCTTTTTCATAAATTCATTTATATTATTATTGTATTTATTCCCTCGAAAGAAAGTATAGCTAAAAAAAATTACATCTGCAATTTATTGATAACGTTAAGCAAATTCGTTAATTTTTAATAATATTACGAAATATTCTGTGAAGTTTTCGTTATTCCTCCTGTGAGGAGTTTCTACTCTCGTGTGAGATCATCCGACCGTTCAGCGTTGCGTATATAGCTTCAATAGGCCGAGTGAAAAAGTGAATTAGGACCATTGTGTTCACTGGATCTTAATATATTCTCATCATAAAGTAGACATTGAATTATTGATTATACTTTACGATATCACAGCCTCGATAAATCGTATAGAAAAGCATTTTTCCATCGACTGCATCGGCATTCAGGCATGACCTAGACTATGCGTTTAAAAACACATATCTAATATGTATGGTTATTTGCTCGGCGTTCTTCGATAACCCAAAATAACAAATGTTACCAACAGGCATGCTTGGCAAGCCGGACAATCCAGACGGGGCCGTCTAGTTCTTTGCCAGTCGACTCTTCTGACGGCAAGCCGAATTTAGAGGTCCTTCAACCATTGAAACGGGGAATCACCAAAGTGCAAAAAATTAGTAGAGCTATGCAAGTTTACCTTGATCGCGCTAGAAAACACGAAGACTTCCTTAAAAAACAGGGAGAAGAATTTGACCTTGGCAAGAGACATCTCGCCAATATGATGGGATGGGACCCCGACAATATAACTCAAGAAGACATTGATGTGAGTTTTGTTAGTCAACAACACCCAGTATCGCACTCATCCTTTCTTGCAGCTTACGTGTGTAATGCGTTAAACTTATTTTACATATTTCTAAGTACATTTAGCACACGTTCGTGCTTTGGAGAATTGTGAAATAAATATAGATATTTTTCTATTGCAGAAAGCTTGTCTATTCGTTTGACCCTATTTAATCACACATGCTGCAGCTGACAGCTCGATCTTAATAAAGCTGTTTGTAATGCTCTGCATTATATGTCATTTAAAATAATATTTTAATTGCAAGAAATTATGATTTAATATGATGTTAGACACGATAATAACCCTCAAACGTATCAACAACGCCGACTGGTATGACTATTGTGTGAACTTCATGACGAACTTCATGTGTGCATGTTGATTCAAATGAACCATTTCTTGTTTACGATTGTTCATTTTCAGAAAGCGATTGCATACCTTCTGCCATCGGGCCTGTACGAGCCCCGCGCGCGACCCATGATGAAGCCGCCGGAGGATGTTTTTCCACGGGAAAAAGCTGCCGAGTTCGATTACTCAGGCAGACCATTTAATTATCTATTTTATACAGGTAAAGCCAATTTTTACTGCTTGCTACATGACGCCGTTGCCGAATTGAACAAACTGAACAAACGCGAGGTCCGAATGGTTCAGTTAGGTTACAGGTACGCTTCGGAAAAATGTCAGATGTAAGTAGAGTCAAAGATATCAGTGACGCATTCTAAGATTAAACCTAGTGTATCCTTCCCCAACTGTGATAATTACTTTTCTATTTTAAATATTCTTCTTACATTACCTTATAATTTCGGGTTAGAACGAGTTTTTAGCTATATAGTACAACAATGTAGTGGACATCATCAATTCTAATCACGAGATCTAGATGTTTCCAGTTAAATACTGCCAATACAAATAGGGAATGGAAATGTTTGAAAAATCTCCGATAGTCGTAGTTTTTCGAGGGCATTTCATTTTCTGCGTTGCGCAGTGGCCGGCTTTTTTAAATGAGTCCACAAGCTTTAATTATACATACACGTAAATGAACTCTCAGATTGAATGCATAGACTTGCATTGTATGATTTAAGATGTATGACACGTGTTTAACCGAGGGTCCACCAATGAGTAAACAATCTGTGTGATATATGTGTGTGCGCTGCTACTCGCTGCCGTCCAGCAATCTCTGCGCTCGACTCTAGAACAAAGGTCTATTTGCTTAGATAAGTTCTTGATCAGGTTGAGGTTTTAGTGTTAATTCGCAAGCCTAACTCGTTCAGAGATTAAAACGAGTCCTTGGGAAAGACATTTTCGAAAACATCGACGTAAAAAATAATTTTCTTAGTTTTCCGTTAGGAAAAGCTTGTGATGAAGAAATGATCAGTAATACTGGACCACAAGTACATACAAGCGATCTATGAACAGGGAAAAGCTCTATCGACATTGAACAATCGGATCCAAGTCGATTCAACGCACTACCATACATGTTAACATGTGAGAACAGCCATGCGGCCAGCGTTATATATGCATATATAAAAACAATCAATAAAGGTTGCATATATGTTCTACACGTAAGACTCGTACTTTGTGAAAACATAGTCCTATACACAACGGCGAGGTTATGTATACAAGCCAATTACTAGCTTAAAGCATTAAAAATTATAAAATTCAGGCATCTTTGCATTTTCATATAGGTCCTCGCGAGGTACTCGGTGGGTTACCAAAGCCGAATTAGAAGAATTGCTAGTCGAAACCTTAACTGGCGAGAACTATGAATATTTCGTTCGCACTATGACACGGCTTATGGAGCATCCGTATTCTCTGGAAGCCCAGGAATTTCTCTCAAATTTACGGAGAAGTCAAGTTTCGAGTGTAGCTCAGCAGGTAATTGAGCCGGTTAAGCACGACGAACAGGGTAATCCGTATGTGGAGGCTCGAGGTGAGTTTTCACATTGGTTTTACATCTTATAGGGGTCTAACTAAGCTGCTATTAATTAGGTTTCACTAATGAGTTGTTTCCTTAAATTTCTCCACCACTCTCAGCTATTTTTTCTTTGTGGACAAAAGTTCGGAACGGCCCTTTTCAAGTCAAGGCGTGAGTCTTGCTCCTACTAGGAATTTAAGCATGGTGGGTCTTGTTAAATTTACGTCGGGTTTCTCCTATAGACCTATGAGACGGCATGGCCACCACACAAGCAACTATAAACCCTGATAATAACTTCTAACTTTGCTTAATTGTTTTTTCGTGATTGGTAATTTCTAGTAACATTTTTTGTTAACGCTAAGGTTCGAACCAGCGTAGCAGTGTGCTTGTTAGTTATAATTATCATGGTAACGTACCCAAAAAGATGCGCATTAGCCACCCAGACTACTTCGCCCTCCAGAGATTTATGTTAGAAGTAGCTGACGTACTAGATCGCAGTCTAGCATCCCAGTTTAACTAACTATTTATCAAAGACTAAATCACCATTACGACGTTAATGCCACCATTAGGAAAGCCAAACTTGGTGGAATGACAAGCTATATATTTATTTATAGTTATATAAATGCATTTTGTTATCATTGTTATTAGAACGCAGATGTACCCTAAAAAGGGTAAGCATACGGTTATTACAGTTCGGTATAAAATTAAGCAACAAATACTGCAAAAACCATGAAAAACGCGGTGCCGCTTCTACAATATTTGGATATGACAATGAGCTGCAGAGCTTGCTTTTAAGATTTAGAGGTCAGAGTTTGTGTAATACCATTTTGTAAGCTATTTCGTTCTGATTTTCCGACACAGGTACGCGGAAATCTGCTATCGCGAAGGTCGTTGTCTATGGCAATGGAACGGGTCGCGTCATGGTAAATGGCTTATCGATCAACGAATATTTCGCGGAGATAAAGGACCGTATACAGATAATGTTTCCGCTACAGTTTGCTGGTTTGCTCAACAAAGTTGACGTCAACGCTACGATCTTCCTTAAAAGTAAATTATGATAATATGCATTAACAAATATTATACACCATCTAAACCTGTTGCCTCATTTATGTTTTCCATTAGGCCACGGTAGCATATGGTTTACAACGGAACAGAATCGAGACCCCATTTTGTTATACCATTCATCCGTCTTTTTTCATTCGTTTATGCTTTTATTACAGAAAGTGAATATGTGGAGGGCGAAAAAGCGCAGTTAACTGAACAAGAACTCCAGAAACTACGAAAGCCGGTGCGGCTAGGTGAAGGCTCCATGGCCGAGGCTGGAGCGATACGGCTCGCCATTGCTAGAGCACTATGCTCATTCGTTAGCGAACAAGAAACAGAAACGATGAGACTAGGTATGTAGAACGTTTTAGCTGACAGCTGATTTTTGCAACAATAAAATATTTTTTAATTCTGATATTTAAAGCCATATATTCACTATGTTAAATACAGGTTTTACGCTGTTTCAGACGAATATTCAGTGATCAGAAATAGAGTTCTATAGCAAACTTCGTCAAAATTGTTCGCAGCATATGAACAATGAAGTATGAGGAAATATAAGTGGCAAACATTTATACTATGACAACAATGCACTGACATTAGTTACTGAGCTTACCAGGTTTAAATACTGGATGTAAATTGGTGAATAGAGTTTTTCTTAACGACATAGCCCATAGAATCAGTAAAGTGTAATACTTTAATGAGCAATTTTGTGATTAATGACGATATTTTAGCTGGCTTGTTAACACAAGATCCGCGCATCCGTGAAAGAAAGAAACCGGGACAGATGGGAGCGCGCCGAAAGTATACCTGGCTCAAACGATAATATTAACAGCAATTGAGTTTACTTCATTTTAATAAAATAGACCGTATTGATACATTACTTTAAACAGAGAGTACTTCTTATATATATATATATATATATATATATATATATATATATATATAGATTATAGCTTGTTGCGTATGAATCCGACTACATTCTAGCGGCTGCTTGGGGTAGGGAGCATGCGTGCATTTGCCAGTTTTAGTGCTAAAATAAGATAAACAGCTTCAGAACAGTGCGTAGCTTTTTGCAATTTGAAA